>NC_041409.2:29450149-29750149 GCF_900747795.2 Erpetoichthys calabaricus | reverse complement strand
ACTTCAAAATCAGAAAATATAATCTATTCAATGCCATCTTGAGTGTTCAAATAATCATCAGCAGTTACATTACATGTAGTAAACTACAAAATCAAAAAGAAAACAGTCACCCTTAGTCAAACAACAATAAGGCTTCCATTATAGTTTGAATTTTTCCTTTTGCCTGCCTAACTGTTTCCAGATGGAAAAGCAAAACAGTGATATGGCATGTTTCATTGCATTGCTCAAAGTCTGTGAAAAGTTTGGGCACAATAGATGAAGCAATATGTAACACAGACGTTTTCTTAGAGTAGGTATCATCATTATCTTTTTAACTAATGGTCCAGGAAAATCAAGGTGTAGACATAAACATGTTGTATTTAGCCATTGCCATGGATGTAGGACCACTGCAGGGGTTGCATTGTATGTTTTTATCCTTTCAACACTTGTTCCCTCTATGTGTCGATACCAAACTACCATGAATACATCAGCTCTTGGTAGTGTTTTTCTGTATTGTCAATTGCCATTTCACAAGCCGTGATATGCCAGCTTCACAAGTCATAATTCTTGTGAGCAGTGAGTTCCTTCTGGCTCTGAAAAAATGGCAAAAATGGTGAATGTCATTTTTAAACAGCCAGCCATTCAGCATCCAGTGGAGCACAAAATTGGGTCTTTCATGGTCATGTCAGCAATTTGCCTTGCCTGCAGGGGTGCATCAGACACCATTTTCAACAAAAGAACATGTAATGGAGGTGGACTATTTGATGACTCACTTCTTAAGCTAAAGTACTTAAAGTTATCAGCATTGACCAAATCCTTGCAAAGCTCATGGCACAACTCATGGGTGTACATCTCAACATTAAACTCCCTCGCATTATTCATGGAAACATCACCTGGGGCCCTGACTTCTTGTCATGAAAGAATCCTAGCAGAGACTTGTGACCTGTGCATACTGCATATCCCAAAATGATGCATCAGCAAGTACTGATTACAATTTTGGCACTAAAAATGTCAAAAACCCCTTATGCTTTAACACATTAATGTGTGCACAATGTAAATTTCACAGGACCTACATGTCCATTGCAGTCTAGATGACTCACCAAGGCCCCAACTTATTAGGGCAACACATCACATAATGAGCCAGAGGCTTTTAGTCATCATAATGTGCTAATATTACTCATTCTGAAGCAGATGTTTTGCTTGCAAACATGCTGTATCATTTGTTGTTGTCACTTCCATATGGTTGTTTGGTCTAGCAGATGGTGTGGGGACTCCAACAATATGCAGTAGCCCCCTTTTTTGTTAAAAGGATTAAGAGATTCTTAAATGACTTTCATCTTTTTATCTGTAGGTCTGATGCCACTCAAAAACCCACAAAACATATTTCAGGAGATACAAAAGTACTCCTTTCTTCTTGCAGATGTAGCACACATTTGACAAGCATCTTGGGGGACATCTTACAGGTGATCGTTGTACTCCTGCTCTTTACATCCACATATGTAGATTTTATTTGAGCCTTGCTTTACACCTAATATCCCTGCTAACAATATGTTCTTGAAGTGCTGGAAGATGCCAACAGTTGTTGACGCACTAAATTGCGAATGATTAGCTTTGAAAAAGGCCCCTGTGTGTCTTTTTAAAACTTCAGCCAGCTTCTCACCTAGAGTCAGTTGTTTGAATGGACTGCATGCCTGTTTCAAGTCAATTCTCATGAAAATGCAGACAATACCTCATAAACACAAATCCCGAGTTCAGATAAATAATCTGTTCTGCAAGTACCTTTTAACACAGGCTTCTTGTAGGCAATACAGTTCAATAAATAATTCTATCCTGTTTCTATCTTCTTTTTTTCCACACCTCCACATCTGACTCCAACTTGTCTGGGTGAGCCAAATTTATATATGACATGGGAGTACTTCCAGTGTCAGGACATTATCTGTGGGCAGCACTTCTGGGTCAGGTGGAACCCCCCACCATGAACAGATCACTACACCCTGCAGCACCCCCTGGTGGCACCCAAACAGGGCTGCCCCTCTGAACTACAGTTTCTAGCATGCCCTGTGGGTGTTTTTACGGGTACTGAGGCCCAGGGATGATGCATTCTACTCTTTTAGGGGAGCATGTAGACATAACAGGTTGTCTTCCCCTGTCAATTCATTATACTGTCCT
The DNA here is from genome assembly GCF_900747795.2 of Erpetoichthys calabaricus. NCBI lineage: Eukaryota > Metazoa > Chordata > Cladistia > Polypteriformes > Polypteridae > Erpetoichthys > Erpetoichthys calabaricus. The sequence goes on along the minus strand of NC_041409.2, from coordinate 29,748,001 downwards.
CCTGACTGGGTAAGGATCATTATTCCATTTCTGTCAGTAGAACAGTGTACCCGCTTTGGCACTGGCATCTCCTGCCAACCTTCTGAATAAAACAGGGAACACCACTCAATACCTTGGACTCCTATTCAGGTAAAGAACCACAAACCACCCATGCAGGGGCGCCAGCCCATGCCTGTCATCTATCATAACTGATTAGGATTTCCAAAATTTAGGAGAGAATAATGGGAATACTACATTCAATGCTAGGAGACTATGACAAGCTCCTCAGGTCTTTATAACTTGTTCACATCCTCTGTTGAGACATGTAAAATATGGCTGACCCCTGTTACTAGACACCCACTGCCTCAAAATGGTTGCTCCGTAGTAGATGTGTTCCTATGGTCTTGATTATGAGAAGTAGCAACCTGTGCTTCTTCTCTGTCGTTCTCTGATCTGAACTCTCACAGAAGTGTTGTTGGTGTGTGTGACCAGTCTCTAAGAGCGGCAGTGCTTTCTATAGGTTTGCTGGGGCACAAAGAATGTGAAGTGATTTACTATATGATTGAACATCCTGATCTTGAATTTACCGTGACTCTGTGTTCATTATCCTTAATAGGGTCTTTTGCTAAATCAAACATTCTCCATAGTCCTTCAGCAGGCACACAGTTCAGTTCAAATTCATTTCTATCACTCTCTAATTTCTTGTTTGCTTGCACTGTGCACTGTTCCCCTTTTGTCTGTATTTCTGATGTCAGCCTTCTGATTTTTGCAAAATTGTGCAACGTGACCTCACTTTTCAGCAAACCTCTCTTGAACTGTGACACTCACATGAGTTGTGTGAACCTCCCCACAAAACAAAGTTTGTCTGTTGTCACGCAGGTCAGTTGTTTGTCTGATCTTCTAAGATCTAGACTGATGCACATCAAACTTGTTAGGGGTTGGCTTGGGCCCTGTCCTAGCACGTCATTTTGCCTATTGTTTTATCTTATCCCCCGTATTTGCATCTTTTGCTATGTCACATCAATTATATGGTTGTTACAGTCATATGAAAAAGTTTGGGAACCCCTCTCAGCCTGCATAATAATTAAATCTCCTTTCAACTAAAAACATAACAGTGGTCTGTCTTTAATTTAACTTGAAACATCTGAGTACTGCAGTGTTTTCCGAACAAAGATTTTTAGTGAAGCAATATTTAGTTGTATGAAATTAAATCAAATGTGAAAAACTGGCTGTGCACAAATGTGGGTCCCCTTGTAATTTTGCTGATTTGAATGCCTGTCACTGCTCAATACTGATTACTTGGTTGGATGAGCTCGTTAAGCCTTGAACTTCATAGACAGGTGTGTCCAATCATGAGATATAAAGGGATTTCAGGTGGTCAATTGCAAGTTGTGCTTCCTTCCCTTTGACTCTCCTCTGAAGAGTGACAGCATGGGATCCTCAAAGCAACTCTCCAAAGATCTGAAAACAAAGATTGTTGAGTCTCCTGGTTTAAGGGAAGGCTACAAAAAGCCATCTCAGAGGTTTAAACTGTCAGTTTCAACTGAAAGGAATGGAATCAGGAAATGGAAGGCCACAGGCACAGTTGCTGTTAAACTCAGCCGGTCTGGCAGGCCAAGAAAAATACAGGAGCGGCATATGTGCAGGATTGTAAGAATGGTGACAGACAACCCACAGATCACCTCCAAAGACCTGCAAGAACATCTTGCTGCATATGGTGTATCTGTACATCGCTCTACAATTCAGCGCAATTTGCACAAAGAACATCTGTATGGCAGGGTGATGAGAAAGAAGCCCTTTCTGCACTCACGCCACAAACAGAGTCGCTTGTTGTATGCAAATGCTCATTCAGACAAGCCAGATTCATTTTGGAACAAAGTGCTTTGGACTGATGAGACAAAAATGGAGTTATTTGGTCATAACAAAAAGCGATTTGCATGGCGGAAGAAGAACACCACATTCCAAGAAAAACACCTGCTACCTGCTGTCAAATTTGGTGGAGGTTCCATCATGCTATGGGGCTGTGTGGCTAGTTCAGGGACTGGGGCCCTTGTTAAAGTCGAGGGTCTGATGAATTCAACCTAATATCAACAAATTCTTCAAGGTAATGTTCAAGCATCAGTCACAACGTTGAAGACAATGACCCAAAACACAGTTGGAAATCTACAAAGGCATTCATGCAGAGGGAGAAGTACAATGTTCTGGAATGGCCGTCACAGTCCCCTGACTTGAATATCATCAAAAATCTATGGGATGATTTGAAGCAAGCTGTCCATGCTTGGCAGCCATCAAACTGAACTGAACTGGAGAGATTTTGTATGAAGAATGGTCAACAATATCTCCATCCAGAATCCAGACACTCGTCAAAAGCTATAGGAGGACAGCGTCTAGAGGCTGTTAGATTTGCAAAAGGAGGCTCAACTAAGTATTGATGTCATATCTCTGTTGAGGTGCCCAAATTTATGTACCTGTCTAATTTTGTTATGATGCATATTGCATATTTTCTGTTAATCCAATAAACGTAATGTCACTGCTGAAATCCTACTGTTTCCATAAGGCATGTCAGATATTAAAAGGAAGTTGCTACTTTGAAAGCTCAGCCAATGAGAAACAAAAATCCAAAGAGTTAAGAGGGGTTCCCAAACTTTTTCATATGACTGTACATGAAGAATGGTAAAGGGAAATGAAAAGTGAGGGGGTGGTCTCGATCTGGCATTAGTGTTGCATAAATAATGATTTCACCCATTTCTGTGGTACCTTGAGAGTTCTGAGCACAGGCCCAGAGCTGGTGAGATGATCGGGCAACAGATCCAACCCCTTGATGACAGGTAGTGTTCTTCCTGTCAGTCACAACCATAAGGTGCTAATAAACTGGAAAAAGTCCTCTGTACAGTACTAAAACTAGACAGGAAATTGTACAACCTGCTTTTTATGCAGATATAAGACCATGCCCCCCTTAAGCCTACCTTTTGGGTATTAATTGTCATTTCAATTCTGGAGGAACATTGGTGTGTGGGTAGAAATGGGCCATTGAGAAATGGACAGACAAAAACAGAAGAGATCTCCTGTTTCTCTGTCCCAATACATTAAAACTTTATTCACCAATGACATAAGAAAGGTGTTTTTCACCTTAATAAAAAATTCAGTCAGATTTATATATGAAAAAAGAATGATTATATTTTACAAAATTGGAAAGAAATGTTGTAATGGAGCTTAATTGTTTCAATAAATCTTTTTATTGTCATTGCATTATTGTAAATAATGACTTCTCTCAATTAAATGTGAGACATTGAATTTGTGAAACATGCCACAATTGTTTATAGAGGTTTAAAGCCAACTTCATACTTTCAAACAATACACTCAACCAAAAATAGATACTCCTACATTTCTGTTTCTTTTGTCTGTATATATATATACTCCCATGATTTTTCACATCAGACAGCACCACATTTTTTAATACAGAAGTCTATATTCTCGGAAAAAGAAGGCAAAAGGCTGGCTACAGCCCTGAACTGCAGAATATGTAGCTGTTCTTCACATAATTATAAGAACTGAATGTCTCAGTTGTAGGGTCATGGTATCGTTTAGCTTATTCAAGTGGCTCTGATTATTGTAGCCAAAGTGTTTCTTTGACGTACTTTGCATTCTTCCATTTACTGGAAAGTCACAATTTGTTAGGTGCTCTAATCCATGTGTCAACTCTAAACTGTGAATGTATTTTTCTTTTCTAAATATGTCTGTATTTACTGAGTTATCTTTTCATGTGCCTCACTGGTTGTAGCTTAACACATTTCAGAAAGATGCCTCACAAATAAGTTTAGATGATTTGTTTACTAAACATAAAAATTTTGAACATGGAATATTTTCTGACATGCACCTGTTTTGTAAACCCTAGTAAGAGGCAGAGAAACCCCTGATAACTGTTACACATTAGACCACATACTGTATATGAATCTGCTTCTTGCATGAAAGTGCAATGGTGAGGTGGAGACTATCAACAGCAGATAGAAAAGAAGAAGAGCACATGGACAGAATACCAGTCCAGTGTCAGGCATGTTTACTCCACATATACACCCTCATCTACACTGACCAGTACCGTGTCAATTTAGAGACAATAGTTAGCATTTAGATATTGGAAGAAATAAGCATATCCATAGAGACACAGGATATCTAACCCACCTCCTTGGTACTTTAGGCAACAGTGCTAATTGCAATGTCCGTATTCTCAATGCAAAAAATAATTTTGCTATAGAGGTCTTCATATTATTACAACTATCAAAAGTTTAAAATGATTTCAGCTGAGGTTGTTCACTCAAAAAAAGCTTTGAAAACACCTTTCAAAATACAACATACATGGTACACCAAACAGTTATTGGTAATAAAGAAGAGCAAATCAAAAGCTGTAGCACATTGCAATTCTTGAGAATAGAATGGTTCAGCTGTCAATCTAAACCTTTTGTCTTACAATGTAAACCTAAACCTGTTTAGGCTAATGTCCATTCCGTAGATATATAGATAGATTGATACATAGATAGATTGATTGATATACAAACCACAACCTCCTAAACACACATAAGAACTTTTGGCCTGGATAATAAGAGAGCTGCTGCCATCTGATAGCAGGCCTATAGATGGGAGTAAGATGTAGCTAAATCTGCCCAGTTGTTTGACAGGCCTACACTTAAAGAATTAACATTTGGATAGGGCAAGTCCAGCTTGTCGTATCCAAAGATAGAACATACTGATAGAAGTTTATTCCTTCCAAAGTTCCTTTGGTTGAAGTGACCAACATTCTAGGGTCAGAATGGTTCATCATTATAGTGTTGGTAACTGAGTGAACCATTTATGTTTCTGATTTAATAATCATTAGCAGGAATGATGTCACTTATCTCCTTAGACAGTAACTTTATTCAGTAACTATTTCAAAGTCTGGATTACACATTTTATTTTAATTACAATGTGCTTGTTTTTTTGTTTTTTTTTGCATTGCTCTTTCACTCATTGACCCTTACTGCCTGTTTTAAGCTTGTCTGATTGCATCAGATGAAAGTGTAAGCTGGTTCTCGGCAGTACCCAAAATGCCACAGTACCTGAACTCACCATTGAGACAAGCCAATGCTTGGCAACAAGCTAGAAGCCAGATAACATATAGTATATGCTTAACATTAATAATTAATTATTGTTTTTAAACAATTATCAAAAATTAAAACACTAGAAAAAGATAAGAGAGAGTTATTCTGTAAAAAGGTGCTAGATGGAGGTACTATAACCTTTATCTAGACCAAAGCATGACGTGGGGGTCACAAAGATTGAGAAAAAAGTGTTGAAGGTACAGACATTTTTTTTCTTTTTGATTTTTAAAACCATTTTTCTGTTCTGCAATACACCATGTTTGACTATTTTGTTATGGTTTGACTCAATTCATGAATATTCTAACTGAATGTTAGCTATCATAAAACATCCTTCACAATACACATTTTGAGAAGAGGGTTTATTGTACCTTTTACTATCCCTTTCTAAATCTGGACCTTCATTCATGGCAATATTTTCCATCATTCATCCCAATATGGACTCCTCTCATTTCAGCATGTAATTGCCTGTACTCTTCCTTGACGTTGTGTTTGCCTGCCTCCTTAGTGGGACTGCCATATTTCCTATACTCAATTTAGTTATTGCTTCTAACATAATTTATGCCATAAACCTGTTTTTCTACAATCCTGTACTATACATTAGCTCTTCTAATAATTTTTCACATGAGTACACCTGTTGCTTTTATTAATTTATCTACAGCTCACCTGTGTGATGCCAGCGCTGGAATAAAGACCTTGAAGCGGAGACATCGATATTCATGGACCAAGATGCACGAGGGCGAATGAGTAATAATAATAATAATAATAATTCATTTTATTTATAAGGCACTTTACATTTGTAGTAAACCTCACAGTGCTACATAGAAAAATTTAAACAAAGACACAGCAAGATAAAAACAAAGATAAAACAATAATTAGAGGAAAGTTTGTTAATATGCTTTCCTAAATAGAAAAGTCTTGAACTGTTTTTTAAAACAGCCCACAATCTGCTGTGTTCTTAGGCTGTCTGGTAGGACATTCCAGAGCCGTGGAGCAGCGACTGCAAAAGTTCGGTCACCCATTGTACAAAGTTTGGTCATGGGGGGGCGGTCGAAGGTGGTGGGTATTTGCAAGACGAAGGTTTCTTGTAGTGGATTGTAATATAAGAAGTTCCTTAAGATATTGTGGAGCATTTCCATGAATACACTGATGAGTGAGCAAACACAGTTTGTATTCAGTATGGAGGTGAATTGAGTATAGTACACATAACAACGAGGATGGTGTACAACAAGTGCATTGTGTAGTTTTATTACAACAGTCAAGCGTCCAACAAAGAGCAGTAATTTTTCTTAATTAAATACTCCAAATAAATAAATCGATAAAAACTAGTACTATACAAGTAGAATTTAAATTCAGTAATAAATAAATAAATACTCTAAACCAAGGTTAAAATCACAAGGATAGGTTGGGTGCTTCTTTCACTCTTGAGCCTTAGTGCAGCTTTTCATTTTCTCTTTGCTCCGGCTCACCCGGTGGGTATACTTAGCCGGGCGTTGAGATACCAGCATGCATGGTTAGCACTTTAAACAACCACCTCACCCTGTCACAACCAGTGTACCGAAGGCCAGCTCCATTGTCCCACCACAGAATGATTTTCAAAATCCTATGGCCGTTCCTGCTCCCTGGATGCTCAGCAGGAGCAACCTGCCACTGGAGAGCCATCTTGTAGCTCAAAGCTCTCAACATCCATGCCTCCTGTCTGACACCTGCTTTCTGCTACATGAACCTTCTCTCTGATTATTTAGTATTTTTTTTTCTGATCTACCCCTATTATACTCCACAAACACTTTTTATATATTCATGTGGGTGGGACACCCTAATTACAGCCTGTGGAGCTCCAATGTGAAAGAGCTTACCTGACTGCACCTACATCTTAACAAGCAATCAGCTTGCCTTCACACTGAGCACACTGTGGCCACGCACACCCACACAGCTCGAGACGCTCTGTTTTTATTCTTAAAACTACCCGTCTCCACAGACCCCTAATGTGCTACACCACAGCCAGTATATTGTATAATTATAGGAAGCACTACATCACTGGTATAGTTATTTATCCACAGTTTCCTTTTAAACATAAATTATATATTTTCTTGTTATTAATTTATTTTAGCCTTTGTTATTTTATATACCTTACAGATGGTTCAATAAATGTTTATGGATTAAAAACATTTTAAATGAGAAAATGATGTACATGTTAACATTTTTCAGAATTTTCTGATTTTCACTTTCAATTTATTTGGCTTATTTTAAGACATGCAGGTTATTCAAATTGGTGATGCTAAATTGTCCCTAGTGAGTGTGTGTGTGTGTGCGTATGTGTGCGTGTGTGTGCGTGTGTTTACCCTGTGATGGACTGATGCCCTATCCAAGTGTTGTTCCTGTCCAATGCTTACTGGGATAGGCTTCAGCTTCCCTGCAACCCTGTCCTGGATAAGAAGATTTAGAAGATGGATGGCTATGTCTAAAGACCCCCTGGGTTCAAATTTAGTTTAGAAAATCTTGTATGTAGAGTCAGCATTTTCCCTCAGTTTTGCTTCTAAATATTTCCATAAAAATTTAAAGAAAATCCATTCATTTTTGACAGCTTAAGAGAGACAAGAATTAATGTACACATAGTGCCAAGCAACTGTCCATTTTGTGGTAACCTGCTTTAAAAGCCTGCTAGGCAAACATTAGGCAAAAGTGCCTAACTTGGGGAAAATGGGACGAGAGAGTCTTGTAATGAGAAGACACCATTCAGGTCAGCTATGTTGTTGGATCATATATCCACCTAACTACTGCAGTTACTTCTTGCTAGACCACAGGTTTCAGTAGGACTAACAACACAACCTGACCATCTGTTCCAGACTCCCACAAACAGCAAAATGATTTTATGTTTTGGTCACTACTTTAGACATCCTTAGTTGAAACTAATGTTACTGCTGAGCTGCAGGAAATGTGTATGACTTATATTCTTGCCACTGTTAAAGATTTTGACCAACAAATTATGTAGTGATGGAAATAATACTAATTCATTAACTTTTTATTAGAATAACTCTTATAATACATTTGATGAAACATAAAAAGAACCTTATGGTATTTTTAGTGGGTTAAATGTGATTTTCACAATTCAAAGAACTAAGGTTTAACGTCTGGAGAAAAGCCCATCCATGTAGATTATGCATGTTTGTCTATGTGGTTATGCGTATTTCGGTCTAGTGCCAGTCACTACGGGTGTGAGAACAAGTGTGCCAAAGATGGGTTATTTACCCCTTCAATGGTTGTTTCATGCCTTATGCCAGATGCCAATAGGGTTTGAATATCGGAAGCCCAGTAGATGAAAAATGAATTGGTGGGTGTTTATATGTTTTTAGCTTGTTCTAGAGACCATGAATTAGCAGATATCAATCTTTAGACAAGAACTCTTGCCTTTTGTCTTCTTTGAATTGGTGTGCATTGTTTTAAAATACCAACATTGCATACTCCTGTCTTTCAAGTTCATGAAGTTGAAATCTGATACTGGGAGATTACCTTTGACAAACTAGACTTGCCACTGCATTTGCCTTCTTTGCTCCTAATATATATAGTATGTATGTTGGACAATATTGTCAGCATTTCTAATTATTCATCCATCCATTATCCAACCCGCTATATCCTAACACAGGGTCACGGGGGTCTGGTGGAGTCAATCCCAGCCAAAACGGCGCAAAGCAGGAACAAATCCCAGGCAGGGCGCCAGCCCACCGCCAGGCACGCACACACACACACACACACACATGCACCCACACACCAAGTACACACTAGGGACAATTTAGGATCACCAATGCACTTAACCTGCATGTCTTTGGACTGTGGGAGGAAACCCACGCAGACACGGGGAGAACATGCAAACTCCACGCAGGGAGGACCCGGGAAGCGAACTTATTTGAGGTATAAAGTATGTACACAGTGATTCAGGTTTTTTGACTTTAAAGTCCTTCCTGTGATTTTACATTTGCTCTATCTCACTACTTAGGAGCACTCAAGATGACTCTTCTTATCCGTTCTGTCATCTTTGATTTCCTCTGATCTCTTAATATTAATTAATAATAATAATAATAATAATAATAGTAATACAATTTATTTATATAGCACCTTTCCCATTTACTTAGACTAACTCCTTCATAATATCAGTTAGAGGTGTAAAACTTAAACCTACCTACCTAATTACTTCAGTAAATCCCATAGGAAACAGAAAAATGAACACTTCTCAATTTATTTAAGACAGGGAGCAGGGCAGAGCAAAGTGTGACTGTTACTCAGTGCAACAAAATCTCAAAATGTAACCCACCTATAATTTCAAACTATCTTCTAAAGAAAGGAACAAAGAACACAAACAAAAAGTACTAAATACTTTGGTGACTTCCTGGTGTTTAGAGATAAAAACTAAAAGAGAGTACGCTGTGATCCTCCTACAGTGACACATTTCACCTCTTTCTTACCTTTCTCCTTTTTGCTTAACTGCATTTATTAGACTGCCTATTATTTTTCATTACACTCTTGATTTCCCTAATTGTCTCCCTGAGACTTCCTCCTACTTCTTCTCCTGGTGCTTACAAAAGATATTTCATAAACTCTTGACGTATCTAATCAAAACACTTTTTATAAGAAATGTTTCAGTATTCTATGCTGGTTTCACTGTGGTGTTTTTCCTGTTTGGAAGTTGTATTTCTTTTTCTAGAGTTTATACAGAGTTTACCTGTGATTTCAACAGCCTGAATCTGAAAAGTGGTCAGGATTTTAGAAATATAAGGCAGCCGTGATCCTAGTACGTCACGTCTACAGGAAAAACTACATATATAGAGAACAATGTATTGCTTAGTATTTTAAAGGAGGGATGTGGTGTAGCAGTAGACCTGCTGCATGTCTAATAAGCAATGAATTTCCAAAGTGATATAATGCGTAATGGAATTAATGAAAGGAATTGAAACATTACGCACATCCAAATCTGTTTCTTGGAGAGCCACAGTCAGGGCAGCTGATGGAGCAGTCCTTATGGATGACACTGCAGTTGTGACCCGCTGGGCTGACTACTTTGAGCAGTTGTTCAAAGCTGATCCTCTGGCTAAGACGTTGGACATCTCTGGGTCCACGGTTCTTTGGGCTGATCCACCAATTAGTTGTGAACGCTCCAGTCTCACTGAGATTGCACTGGCAGTGACCCAGCTGAGGGTAGGGAAGGCTACAGGGATTTGTGGTATCCGGTGTGAACTTCTTCAGGCTGGTGGTAAGGCTGTCCTCCTGGCATTGCAAACAGTCTTTGCTTCCTTTTGGTAGATGGGCGTCATCCCAACTGACTGGAAAACAGGACTTGTCATCCCTATCTGGAAAGGGAAGGGTGATCGCCTGGATTGCAGCAACTACAGGGGGATAACACTGCTCTCGGTGCAGAGTAAGGTCCTTGCTAGGGTCATCCTCAATAGAATCCATGATCACTTACTCACCTACCAGCAACTGCAGCAGTCTGGTTTTACACCTAAGAAATCTACCTTTGACCGCATCCTAGCACTCAAGGTTCTCATGGAGTGCAAATGCGAATATCAGCAGTTAATTTACAGCCTTTGTCGATTTTCATAAATTGATTGACTCAGTTGATTGCGCTCCCCTGTGAGACATTCTGAGACTTCATGAGATCCCCCCAAAGTTGCTGGATATCATGGCCAGCCTGTACACTGGTATTGTGAGCACCGTGCAGAATGGAGGCAGAACCTCTGCATTTTTCCCAGGTGATTTTGGGGTTTGTCGGGGTGTGTTCTGCTCCTACTCTGTTCAATGCGTGCATGGACTGGGTGTTGGGTAGGGCCGTGGGGTCCAATGGCTACGGGACATCTATTGGTGAAGAAAGATTCACTGATCTTGATTTTGCTGACGATGCTGTGATTTTCGCTGAGTCAATGGATGCTCTGATTGGGGCTCTTGAGAGACTGAGCGAGGAGTCTGAGTTTTTGAGCACGCGACTGTCCTGATAAAAAACAAAATCCAGGCCTTTAATGTCCTCTTGAGCACAGCCATCAGCAGTGTGTCTGTCTTTGGAGAGAGTGTCGACCTCGTCGAGAGGTTTACTTACCTCGGCAACCACATTCATGTCTCTGGTGACTCTTCCTATGAAGTCAGTAGACGGATTGGGAGAGCATGGGGAGTCATGAGGTCGCTGGAAAGGTGAAGGTCCAAGTCTTTGGAGTCCTGGTGCTTCCTGTTTTGTTATATGGTTGTGAAACATGGACGCTATCTAGTGTCCTGAGACGACGACTGGACTCCTGCGGTACTGTGTCTCTTCGGAGAATCCTTGGGTACCGCTCATTTGACTTTGTGTCAAATCGGAGTCCCGAATGAGGCACATTACTTGAATTGTGAGGGAGCGTCAGTCATGGCACTATGACCATGAGGCATGATTCCCCAAGGGTGATACAGCTCACAGAATCCTCATTGTTGGGGACCCGAGCTGCTGGACCAGGCCAAGGGGACACCCACAAAACACCTGGCTGCGGTAGATAGATGGTCATTTCTGGAGGAAGGAACTGGACCGGGTGTCTGCCTGGGATGTTGCTGACCAGGATCCTGAGCTGTTTTGTCTTGTGGTGGGTGCAGAAATGTGCTGTACCTGTGCACGCTCCCCAACCTGACCTGACCTGATGTAATCACATCAAATTTAAATTTGTATTTAGTGGCCACTTCTTATTAATATCAAATTATACCTAATAAATAGCTCACTCCTGCAAACAGTCAATCCTGTAACTGCAACTCAATATACATAGCATGCAGAAATGGTCAGGAGATTTAGATGCTGGTCAACCATGCATTACTATAGACAAGACACATGATCTCAGTGACTTTGACCATAGTACGATTGTTGCTGATTCCAGCATCTCAGAAATGTCTGCCCTTCTGGGATTTTATTAGAATTGAAACATTCCTAACAGTTGCTGGAATTTATAGAGAATGGTGCGGAAAAGCCACCACTGACTAAACACCTCAGTACAGCATAACTAGACTCATTAGAGCTAACAGAAAGATCAAAAATACTCAGATAACAGTTTTTATAACAGTATTGCGCAGAAGGGCACCTCTAAATGCACTACACATTGCACCTTGAAGCAGATTGACTTAAGCAGTAGAAGACCATGCTGGGTTCCATTCCTGTAAGATAAGAAGAGAAAGAAAAGGCCACCACTAGAAAGTGATCATCAAAAGTGGATGATTAGTCACTGGACTAAAAAAATATCTTGGTCTGACAAAACTCACTTTATAGTGTGACATGCAAATGGAAGGATCTGAAGTTTAGTAAGTTGCCTGAATCCATGGATGTATCCAGCCTTGTTTCAACCATATAGGCTTATAGCATAATGAAGCAAGAAATGCTTACATAATTAATCTCTTAATTCCTACTGAGCATCATTTGAACATCATAGCATACCTAAGCATTGCTGCTAACGCGGCACATCCATTTATGGCTACAATCTACCTAATGGAGTCCAGTAGCTTAAATGTGCCGTGTCACAAAGTATACATCATCTTAAACTCAAACATGACAGCGACTTCAGTTTACTCAAATGGCCGCAGCAGTCCTCAGATCTCCGTCAAACCGAGAACCTTTGAGATGAGGTTCAATGAGATGTTTGCAGCATAAATGTGTGACCAAAGGAGCCATGGTGGAAGAAGCCTATGAATTTAGTTGGTACCAGACATGGTTGTTCCAACATTTCAGAAATAACTTCCCTTCTGGGTTTTTTATGCATTAAAGAGAACTGTGTGATAAGCTAAAAACATTCATTGAGCAGCTATTCTCTGGACAAATACATCTTGTTATTGAGAGAGGTCACAGGAGAATAGCCAGACACGTGCAAGCTAATAAAGGCTAGAAGCATTAAGAACTTGGTGTCTGTCATTCTGCGACAAGAAGCTAGATGGCAGGTGGTCAGTGACAAGTTAAATGTTCATTTTGGGTTGAGCTGTGGTCCACTCAAATAGCCGTCAAGGCACTGTCTTTAGTTATCTTCTTTTATACCTTTCTCACTGAGCTGAAGTACCATTGGTTTCTATGTTATATTTATCCATTGTTTGTTCGACATTAACTGTAATTGCTTATTTATGATTTGCATTTGTCAACTCAATAAAAAAATGATAAAAAAACAAATTCTCAAAAAACATCTTTACAGCATAATTGTCCAGAAAAGCACATCTGAATGAACACATCTGATGGGATACTGCCGTAGCGGACACATGAGGCTGCAGCTGACATCACTAAACCACGGAAGGTCGGAAAATGTTTCCTGATCTGTTGAATCTTGTAGATGGCAATGCCAGAATTTGATGTAGATAGATAGATAGATAGATAGATAGATAGATAGATAGATAGATAGATAGATAGATAGATAGATAGATAGATAGATAGATAGATAGATAGATAGATAGATAGATAGATAGATACTTTATTAATCCCAAGGGGAAATTCACATACTCCAGCAGCAGCATACTGATAAAGAACAATATTAAATTAAAGAGTGATAACAATGCAGGTAGTAAAAAAGTGTAAAAAGTGTCCAGGGAACTAGTCCACATAAAAGAAATTGGTAGGGGTTGACAGTGAAATAGAGAAAAATACAGAAAAAAGGTAAAAAGATAAAGTCGTAAGAATCCATGGGGATATTCTGCCATCTGTCATGTGGACAGACTGCTGATGTGAGCAAAATGATGTGGGGTATGTCGTCATGACACACAATAGTCCACATAATGCAAAATACCACAGAATATTCTTGTCACTTATCATGTGCATCCCTTTATTCCCACAGATGACCTTTTTCCATGTCACAAGGTGCATGTCCCCTCGAACTGGTTCCACTAACATGACAATGACTTCATTATACTCCAATGGCCTGTACCAACTCAGTCCAAAAGGGCACCTATGGGAAAAGATGAAACAGGATCTGTAGCTGAAAAATCTGTACTCATTATGGACCAAAATCGCAAAGGATTGCTTCCAGCGCCTGAAAGATTTTCTAGAAGCAAAAGCTGGTCACTTTACCCCTACTAAATTGTTATATCTAACTAGCCATGTGCGCCCAACTACGTTTCGCATGCTAAAGTTGTCTGTGAAGGGCTCCCTGTTTAAACGCGGCTGCCAGTCGTGAACTGGGCCCTTCGTCGCACAGCATTATGATTTTTTATAAGGGAAACAAAATTACAAAAGAAAACCCTTGGACATTGATTCGATAGGAACGGCCTACTTGGAATCGCTGTCCAAATAGTAATTATGTGGTGGTGTAGGAGCATTTCTGCTTCTCTCCGTTCACAGTCCGTCTCGTTTTCACGACGCTGTCATTTCCTCTCACGATCTCTTCTCAACCTTTCTCCAATCTCGCAGGTTGCTTTGTGGCAATCCAAAGAGTAAGGCAATATACACGGAGCAATGGTTATAGGTATCCAGGCTCTTTAAAGCATAAATAGGGATCACTTCACTGACATGTGAGCAAGCCATGGTACAACTGTGAGACACGCAGCACTCGCCGGCTACAATGTAACAATAATAATTTCTGGAACGTGCTGTTACGTTTTCATTCATTTTACCCACTGTCTTTCTTTCATTCATATGTTACGTAGGCACGTACCTTTTATCTTCGGCAATCTCATTCTCTAACCAGGCCTCAGGAGCTAACCAGCGTAACACTGTCCACCACCCCTTTCGTTATTCCGGCACATTGTTGACATCCGTGAGTAACAACAACGTACTAAACTGGAAGGTGGTCTACGCATGCGTGGAATTCGCGGACAAACAAAGATCAAGATCCAAATGAAGATTATATATAAAGATTAGTTAATTTAAAGCACAACAATTTGTTTAGTTTGAATGTCTGTGTTTTGAGGTGTGACTGGAGTACTACAGTCTTCAGTAGTATAAGCCTGGAGGAGATTCTTAATGCAATGCCTATGATTTAGCTGTCTCTCTACTGCCATCTAGTGCTTCTTCTTGTAATTCATTCGCGGACAAACAAAGATCAACATCCAAATGAAGATTATATATAGAGATAAATTGGCCACTAACTGTGCTTTATTAGGCTGTTTTTCACATTCAAGGTTTTCACACTGAAGCACAAATGTAAGATTTTTATATTCTGTCTGCTTATATTCTATATATTATTCAATAATTTAATTCGTTCTTGAGATGATGTACTTTAAAAAGAACAACTTATCTTTCTTACCAGAATCAGCAAGGTTTTGGCTAATAATGCAAATAAAAAAGTAATATTTTCCATGGTTCATTTTCCCTTTATGTCCTTGGTGAATATTTTCTGTTGTTGTAGTTTTCTAATATAAAGTGGCAACTTTGTTAGGTTAGAATAGTATCTAATATATAGAGGGCAGATATTGCTTATATTTACATATGATAATGCTATATACCAGAATTGCATTCATAAAATGACTTGATGCTTACTGTTTCAGAATGGAGCTGCCTCTTTTGGTAAATAGTAGGTATGAAAGACACCCGGAACAGAGACAGAGATGGACTCAAAATGTCCCAAAACACACACGTTTTTATTAACAGTTTTTCCTGCACACAGCACAGTGCACCAAACAGCCCAAGCTCACAGTCCTTTTCTTTCTCTTTATTTTTCTTTTTCCTTTGCCGCCTCCACTCCTCTCCTGCAAGGTCTGTCCTCTGCCACCCGACTCCAGCTTCCCGAATGGAGTGAGGTGACCCCATATATGTTGCACCCGGATGTGCCCCAGGTGCTCCCTGATGGCCTTCCTGCAGCACTTCCTGGTGTGGCGGAAGTGCTGCAGTCCATGGCTCTGGAACCACCCAGGCGCCCACTGGCAGTGGCCACGGCTTCCCACATGGTTGAGATTCCAAGCTCTGTGGCCCTCATGCAATCCGGGGGGGGGGGGGGGGGGGGGGGGGGGCTGCCATCTTGCTTCCCGAGGAAGATACTGAACCTCTCCAGGTCCTTCCCTTCTCTAGGTGTATTGGCGGGGCAAGGTCCCCAATCATCTATCACATAGGCTAACTAGTAACTTTTAATTGGCCCGGTGGGAGTGATTGTGGCTTGTAACAGACTGGTAACCTGGCCAGAATTGGTTAACAGAATACCATAATATAAGAAGCAAATAACTTGAAGTAAGAATTAATAAAGCCAGTATTCAGGCTTATGGGTACTGCAAGGCTCTACATCTAAATAAATTATGAAAACATATTAGCATAATGTGTTTCACCTTCTGTGACTTCCTTGCTTCTGAAAGACAATTTAACTGAAGTTCTATGGCCTGCAACCGTCTTCCATATTGAAGTAATTAATTGAGTGGCAAGTTAGTCTACAAAAAAATTACATTACAATATTTTTTGTCCAAACCATCTGCCATACAGATGCAACCCGATAATTTACAAAGACACTAACAAAGTTCTCAAAGCAATGTCGGCATTATAGTGAAATCTGCTGTACTTGATCTTCCCTGCTAGCCTGAAATTAACTTCCGCCCACCTATCCATTCATTTTTACGCTCATTTAACCTCCTCAGCAAATGTTTCATTTTGGTTTAATTTGTGAGGATATGGCTTAAGTAATATATTGATAAACTAATGCTACTACTTAATGTTTTTAGAATGAATATTTGTCTTGATTTGATTTTAAATAATTAACCAGGGTGGGGGTCCTTTGATAGACGATCCCTTGTAGTTTTTAGTCGGCCACATGCCTTGGTCTGGTACGCACCGTGCTTTCGCTATTGAAGTGTTCTCCAAAAGCAACAAATCCATCATCACTATGCGATGCGTCTTCGTAACGCACTTCAGCATTCCTCCTAATGGTGACATCCCAAATCAGAAAACAATTCTTCAGTGGGTGGCTAAATTTAGACAGACGGGCACAACATTACTCAGAAATACTCCAGGCCATCCTCAGATTGTACAAACGCCCAAAAACATCCAAGCTGTAGGAGCCTCCATTTTGCAGTCTCCTAGACGTTCAGCACACTTCTGCATTCGGCATTTCCAACACGTCTTTGGGGAGGATTTTGCAAGAAGACCTTAATTTCCATCCATACAAAATGATGGAAGTGCAGGAACTCACTGAAAGACACTGGGAGAGCCATAAAGAGTTGTTTCCGAACATTCTGCAAACCGTTAAATGGTTGCTTAAATAAGCAAAGCTTTCGCTATTGGGCTGAAACCAACCCTCATGAACTTTATCAGAGACCCCTGCACTGTAAGCGTGTTACAGTTTGGTTGCAGAATTTGATATTGTAGGCCAGGAGTGGGCAAAGTCAGTCCTGGAGGGCCGCAGTGGCTACAGGTTTTTGTTCCAAACCAGCTGCCTAATTAGAAAACAATCCTTGCCAATAATTTAATTGCATGGCTTGTTAAATGCTTTAAATCTCCCATGTCAGGTCATTCTCATATCCTAGATTTTTTTTTCCTTTCTAAGGATATCACTCAAATGATTTGAAGTGTAAAACAGACGAGTAATTCTCAATCCTTTACTTTTTTTCTCTTCACTTTCCTTCCGAGTATTTAATTCAACCAAACAGGTGTAAATGGAAACAAACTGAATGGATAAATGCTAGTTTCTTTTGTCATTTGCATCTTATTGCTAATAAGGAGCAATTAAAAACCAAAATACATCTCTTTAAGACTAAAATAAGCAATAACTGTTCAAAATCTTAATGAGAGAGACAATCAAAATGAAGCAGGAGTGTTACTTGAGCAATAAGTGCTTCTTATTAAGCAACTGGGTTGGAACAAAGACTTGTAGCCACTGCAGCCCTTCAGGTACAACTTTGCCCACCCGTGTTGTAGGCCCTTCATTTTTTGAGGGGGAGGGATAACGGTCACCGTCACTTCAAAACGTTAAAATGGAATGCTAGAGAACATTTTGTGGCCCCAACTAGAAGAAATAGATGTGGTGGATGCCTTGTTTCAACAGGATGGGGTAACAGCTCATATGGCGCAGAGATCCATGAAAGTTTTGTGGGAGATATTTTCAGGGAAACAGGTGGCCTTCACGTTTGCCTGATCTCACTCTGTGTGACTTCTTCTTGTGAGGATATATCAAGTCGAAGGTATACACACACCAACCTCAAAACCTTGAAGCCCTCAAGGACATTATTCACGACGGAATCGACGCTATGCCCCTTGAAATGGCCGAACGAGTTATGCGAGCATTCAGAAATCATCTCGAAGAGTGTATCGTATTGAAAACATCATTTTTAAAACAAAGTGAACAATATCTATGTTGTATATGCTTTCTTGTGTAGTAATTTATTTTATCTTGTAGCGTTTTTGTAGAGTAAATGCTTGAAATGTGGTACTTCTTTTTGGCTCTCCCTGTACTTTTAAGCAATTAAATGACTAGGTAAATAACCATTCTTTAATTGGTAATGTTTAGTCAGATGTTGAAACTAATCATATTACAGAAACTGCACTGCTTAAAGTATTAATGACTTGCGGGTTAATGCTGATGGAGTCCATGAATCTGATCTTATTCTACTAGACCTGAACGCAGCATTAGATCCCATAGACGACAGTAATCTTATAAATCACCTTAAACAATGGGTGAGACTTTCTGGCAGTGTCTTAAACTTCCATCCATCCATCCATTTTCCAACCCACTGAATCCGAACACAGGGTCACGGGGGTCTGCTGGAGCCAATCCCAGCCAACACAGGGCACAAGGCAGGAACCAATCCCGGGCAGGGTGCCAACCCACCACAGGACACACGCCAAGCACACACTAGGGCCAATTTAGAATTGTCAATCCACCTAACCTGCATGTCTTTGGACTGTGGGAGGAAACCGGAGCGCCCGGTGGAAACCCACGCAAACATGGGGAGAACATACAAACTTCACGCAGGGAGGACCCGGGAAGCGAACCCAGGTCCCCAGGTCTCCCAACTGCAAGGCAGCAGCGCTACCCACTGCGCCTTCGTGCCACCCGTGTTAAACTTGTTTCATTGTAATTTAACAGGATGAACTTTGATAGTTGTGGTGATTGCAGAGCTTCATGATATTGTGTATGGTATATCACAAAGATCTATTCTGGGCCCAATGTTATTTTCAATCTATGCTTCCATTAGGCTGATTATTTCAAATCACAAGTTGAACTACCACAGCTATGCAGAAGACACACAGCTTTACCTTTCTATTCACCTGTTGAATCTGACGCACTGGGCTGTCTGACCCAATGTCTGTCTTGTATTTCTGAATGCACGAGTAGTAATCATGAACTCTGACCTAAACTTGAAATTGCACATTAACCTTATTACTCACACTGCATTTTTCCATTTAAGGAACATTGCAAAAGTTAGACCTCTTATTACATTGTAAGATGCCTAAACATTAATTCATGCTTTTGTTTTAGTCGGTTAGATTAGTATAACGCAATCCTAACTCAATTAACTAAGAATGACATCAGTCGGCTGTCATTAGTTCAGAATGCTGCAGCTAGAATCCTAGCCAGAAAATCAAAAGCACATCTCACCAGTTTTAGTGTTGTTACATTGGATACCAGTGCCTTTTAGAATTGATATTAAAATACTATTAATGATATATTAAGCTTTAAGAAATCTTGCTCCTTCTGATATTTTGCAGTGTCTATACCTCTAGACTCCAAATCGTTACCTTAGATCTTCTAATAGTGTCTGCTTATAATTCAAAGAGCCATGGATAAATGGATTTATCTTTATTAATCGTTACTTTTCTCTGTTTTCCACTTCTTGTGTGGTGGCATTCTGTGCCACCACCACCTGATCAATGTCCTGTGCAGCCTCCTGTGATGTCTGAATGAAAGCAGATCCTGTCAAGAGATCTACTGTGGTGAATCCTCTAAGATGAAGCCTTAAAAGAAAAAAAAAAAACAACAAGGAACTACTTAGGAACATTTATGTTAGGTAGAATGCCCAGTGGAGACTGAGAGGTCTTTTGGCCTGGAGCCCCTGCAGATTTTGTCCACCCTGGCTAACTGACCTCATCACCGGTCCATCATTTACAGACTTAAAAGAAAAAAAATCTATATTTAAGGACTCTTACCTCTCTTAATTATATATCTGTCTCATGTAAGTGCATTATTTATTTTTTGTATACCATTTATGCATTATTCTTCTTATCTAATTTTAATTGGTTTTACTTTGCATGTGATTACTTTTTTGAAATCTTCTAAAGCACTTTGAGCTACATTGTTTGCATGAAAATGTGTTATAGAAACAAATGCTGTTGTTGTATATTTTATTCTCCTCAGATATTCATATTCCATAAGGCAAGATTAAGTTCAAGGCCAGGACAAGTCCTTCTTTCAACATGGATGCTGTTTTATAGGGGTAGGGTCCTACAGTGGGTTGGAAGAGATCACTATGTCAAGGGCAGAGTTAGCCATGCCAGGACCTTATAGAGCATACTATAGATAAATATCTTTATCTGCAGTATTTACTGAGCAAGGAATCTTACCAATGCCTGCTAAGGAATTTTGTTTCATGGTATGAAGACTCTGGGCATTCAGTTGTGTATTCAATGAAGCATATTGATCATCACATTCAACTTGAAACTGAAAGCTTACATTTTCACTCTGGTTTTTAAAAATTGCAACATTTACTTCTTTCTGCAATTATTCTTTTATCCCCACACTTTGATGGTGGTCCTGCTGTGCCATATATCAACTCCCACAGCCAGTCAATGCTGGCATTCACATTCACTTTATTTATTTTTTATTCAGAAAGCACTTGCTGTCAGAGGGACCATATCAATTAAACATTGACTCATCCTTACAAATCATAGCCTGCATTTTTTGAACCGTGTAATTTAAAGTAGCATCTTTGAGAACTTAAAAATTAGATTGAATATAGAAAAAGGTGAACTTTAAATCCAACCTGAAAAACCTTTGGAATCACAACAGTTTGGAACTTTATTAAAGCTCTAAGGAATGCCCATGTCTCCACTATTGTGGCTGTCTTTACCCCAATCAAGTATAATAGACACATCAGTATAAGGACAATATGTACCAAGTGAATACTCCTCAGGGATTATAAAAAGGATTATCTATCTATCTATCTATCTATCTATCTATCTATCTATCTATCTATCTATCTATCTATCTATCTATCTATCTATGCTGAGGAATTCCCTCAGGGCAACATCCCCCTCTCAGCTGCTACAGCAGGACTTGAACTTGTGGTCTCAGGATTACAGAACACTAGGGATGAGCAAATCCACTGAATTCACTTCTCCTTGAATTCGGCAAAATTGTGGAAATGTTCAATGACTTTACTGAACTGTCAGTGGCAAGAATAAACTGAACTAGTTTTAAGCAGATTATAAGACTTGTTTTATTTTAAATGTCACTGATGGATAGGGACACATCTGTCAACTATGCTGGACTGATTGTGGCCACAAGTATGTGCTATGAGGCCTCTCTGAGATAAAATGAATAGACTTAAAATCCAAACAGTAAAATTTCTTGCTGACAGGAAGTATGACTTCACTAAGTCTTGCTACCAAATGCACAATAAGCACATGGATTCTTCACTCCTTCCTGTTTGCATCAACTGCACAGCACTCTGGGTAATGCTATTAAAGGGTAGGTTCTGTATTACACTTAGGTCACATACAAAAAGCCATTACTTTTAAGACACAATACACTGACACATTTCCAAGTTCCTTCTGTGAGCATATTTGGTGTTTAAATGTGTGTGTGTTTAAGTGCAACTTTTCTGCTAATTTGAAGACCACTTCTAGGATCAGTATTTTTTTTACTGTTTGGACTGTCCCATCCGACATTGACTGTTACAGCTTTGTGATGTTACACTGGGCTTGCAAAGCATCAAGGGGCGCTGAGAAAAAATGTTTGTGTAAAGCAGCGACACTGCGAATTTCCAGTCGAGTGTACGGAAAGCACAGAATTATGGGCAATTTGTCTTTCTTGTTTATTATGAATGCTGCTTTTCCACAAAGTACCTCATGAAAGTTTTTACCAAAAATGCATGCTTTTTGCACGTTTTGAGTTAGTGACTGGATTATGGACATGTGCATTATGAAATATGAGTAACATTTTTTTTTCTTTTTTTCCATTAACCTTTTCACGTTGTTTTCTGGTGTGTACAAAGGATCACCTTTAGACTCTGTTATATCATAGATGTGTGACTCTCATTCTGTATGAAAACATGATAACAAAAAAATCTCTTGCCATCATTCCTAACTATATAGGGATAAGTGACATATAAAAATATTTCTGAGTGGAGTATTCCTTTAAATGCACAAGACATTCATGTTACTGTCTAAAGTATCAGTTTTTATTTCTGCATATTCTTATGTTTTCACAAGCCTCTCAACACTTAGTGCCCAGATAACTAGTTTTAAAAATATATTTTGTAAGTGGCATAAAACTTTTGTACAGATCTGTAAATTATACTTTACGCTGTAAACCACTTTATATTGAATGTGCAATATTATTGTCGAAATTACTCTTTATCCTGTTTGCATGGTGAGGACTGCAGTATCAGTAGGCCAAGCAGGGCAGACTATAATTTCCCATCTCTAGAATGAATCTTCAGGCATTACCTTCAGAAGATGAAAATGGATTGCCATGGTCAATTTGGCATTTGGCCTGCGGTTGCCGGATTAGTCTGTATGTGTGTAATATGTATATTTGGACAAGTGGAACAGAAGATGAAATGTAAGTAATGGGACTTTGAGGACACATTAAACATTGCAATCTCAGAAAAGAGTGCACTCTGCATTGGGCGGTACACATAATCACTACTGTATTTGTTTTAGCTGGGTTTGTTTAAAGCTATTTAAAATCAAGGAGCATTCATATTACAATAGTTTTAAAATTTGACATTATTGATATACTATACACTAAATCAATTAAATTCTGCCCTCTCAAAATATACAAAAAGCACAGCCCTATGCATTTTGTGAGTTTTAGAGTGGTTTGTGTTTGTTACTGTTATCTCACATATAAAAATGTAATGGCAGATGAGAAAATGCATTTTTAGGAAACATTTTTACACTTAAAGTGCTGTTTCAGACCACCAAGGTGAACTGAACATTCCTTAGCTATATTAGATAGTAGAAATTTCACATCATCACAAAGAAAATGTACAGAGTTTAAAGTGAACTGTCACCTGTCTTTCAAAGCAGGCTTTACTGACATCTCCATTCTTCTCTCCTAGAAACCTTTCATTTATTAAAAAAATGCATGTATTGATTAGTTTCAGCAGTTGGTGTTCTTCCCTTTACTCTGTTACTTTGTTTCTTTGCTACTGAATGTCATCTTCTCAGTTTATTTCGTAATGCTTCAGGTGAGGGGTGGCATGGTGTTTTGAGCCAGTGCTTGGCACGTATTCACTGACAGTTTGGAGATTGTTCATTCTTAACAAGTCTGTGTGTTTTTTTTCTCCACGTCAGGTCCTCTCAGCAACATGCATGTTAGCCTTATATATTCAATTCTGCACTGACTCCATGTGAGTTTGGTTTACTTTTGTAGTCAAATGCTTATGGCTGAGTAAGCAGTGCATTAATCCCTTTAGGAACATGAAGTGTGGCACACAAGGTGCTGCTGTGTGTGTTTATGGCACAGCACAAAACCCCTGTAAGGCATGAGCAAGTGTAATGCGCAAGGATCAAAGTTTCCTTGAAGTTTACTGGTAATTCTTAAAGTGATAACATTACAGTTTAAGATATTGTAAGTGGACAGTCTTGAACTGTGGCTGTGGGCCCTCTTATTTGTCTACTACATCCTTAAGAGCCCCACACAGTAAAATGATGCGATATTCGCCACAAATGACTATCTGTCATGGTCTTTTTGACTGGGAGGGGGCTCTTGGCAATCAAAACAATGTGCATTAGAGATAACAACTTAATTTATGTTGGATGTAATGTATTCATTTAACGGATTGCTGTCCTTTTATTTTGTCCATACATGTGACCTGTGTGCTTGTCTGTAAAAGTTTATTTTTGTTAAAACTAATAACATAATGTTTCATTGACCAGTGCTGTGTTTGCCTGTTACACAGTGTGGTGTGCAGCTTTTGATGTCAGGTATGTTTAATAGTATATGCTTTTACAATGTCCTTTACATTTACAATTCTTATACTTTGAGTACCAAATTAAGAAAAATCTGAAATTAACTCTGTTCATGACAATACAATATCTTTTTGAAGGTGCATATTGTGATCTGTATTTTACATTGGTTGTTCCTGACATATATTTTAGTTATTTAACTATTAACAATTGCTGTAAGCCAATTTGTTACCATCCAAAAAAAAACTAATGGTGGGATTTTCTGTGTCTTCCTTTATCCAAAAGCTCTCTGCCATATTTTATACATTTATATTCAGTTGTTTCTTGACTTACCTAATGACTGCTGTTGAAGCAGCAATCTACCCTCAAAAGTATACCTATGTGTCGTATGTGTAGATCTGAGTGTGACAGGACGGCTTACATGTATATTGTTTCTTTAAGGTGACAGGAAGACATGACTCAGCACTCACAGGGTAGGCATATTGTTACCTAACAGCGAGGCATAAGCTGGACAGTAGCCTAATTGGATAGAGAGAAGGTTTCTTTTTCCCATCTGAGAATGACATAAGTCTGCCGTGATTCTGTCTCTGGAGGGGCTCTCCAACTAAAATATGCGCTGCATGGATGGAAAATGAAGATCATCTTAAATCGGCTGCAACTTCAAAAGTCCAGGTAGCATACTGTGAGATTTTTGAGACCCCGATGACCTCCCCAACTGCAGTGTTAACACAGGCAGGGATTAGCAGTTCGCTTCTGATGCAACTACAAGTTCGCAGGCTCACCACGTAATGCGTTTGTCGCCCCACGGTTGATGCGGAGAACATTTAAAACCGGCTACTGACGTGGCGTTGCACTCTTTTTTCTGTCTTCTCTCCTCCAGGATGATCTGGCTCCAGCCACTGATCCAGTGCTGCTGAAACTACCTAATGAGGAAAGTTGTCTGTTCCTAAACTGAAGAAGGGAGTTAAGGCAGGATGACTGATAATGTCACTGCTTGATTGCTGGGTTTATGTGTGCTGAGGGGCAGCACGGTGGCGCAATGGTAGCACTGCTGCCTCGCAGTTATGAGACCTGGGTTCGCTTCCCGGGTCCTCCCTGTGTGGAGTTTGCATGTTCTCCCCGTGTCTGCGTGGGTTTCCTCCGGGCGCTCTGGTTTCCTCCCACAGTCTAAAGACATGCAGGTTAGGTGGATTGGCGATTCTAAATTGGCCCTACTGTGTGCTTGGTGTGTGGGTGTGTTTGTGTGTGTCCTGCGTTGGGCTAGTGCTCTGTCCAGGACTGGTTCCTGCCTTGCGCCCTGTGTTGGCTGGGATTGCCTCAAGCAGAGCCCCGTGACCCTGTGTTCGGATTCAGCGGGTTGGAAAATGGATGGATGGATGGATGTGTGCTGAAGTGGCAACTCCCATTTGAATAAGTACTGAGACTACTCCAGTTAGACTAAACCTGGGCTCACTCCTTGAGCAAGTCGGTGACCCACACATCACAATACTTTGATCAGTTCATAGTAACCAGTGAGTAGTTCTGTGCTGCAGTCTGCGGGGAAAGAAACTTGAGCTCAACACCTGGACAAACATATTAGGAAAGCCAGCTCCATCACAGGGTGAACCTGGGACACACTGGAAGCTGTTCTCAGAGAGAAGATGATGTCGTCATCATTAAAAATCCCCTCCAGGAGGTGGTCTCTTGAAGTACTTTTAGCCTCAGGCTCATTCCACCAAGTTGTGCTAAGAAGCACCTCTGGGGGTCTTTTCTGCTTGCTGCTGTCAGGCAATTCAATGCTTCCTCCTGACATACTCTTTAAGTACTGTTTGCATAATACACAAGTATTAATTCATTTTTTTATTTTTTTTATCAATTGATTGATTGATTGGCTGTATTATTTGTCATGTGAGTCTGTATTCTCGTTTTTTATGTTTCGGAATTTCCTCTTGGGATTAATAAAGTTTAATCTAATCTAATCTAATTGATGTCTGTGGTTCAACATATATGTATTATGTTTAGATTACATTGAATAGAACAATTTGTCTTCACTGCTGTTCCGTTTGTTAATTCAAGGTCAGTAAAAGTAAGAGAGGATGTTCTCAATAAGCCGCAAATGCCTGACGATTCTCAAGTCCACTTAAAGAGTATATACTTTATATTACTATAGTCTGGCGTATATGCTGTCACATAAGTATCGAATCTAAGATCAGGGTCAAGTCTAAAAAGCAGAGTATTTAACCCTGAGCTGGATTAAGTGAGAATGACATGATATGTTTTATGTGGATTAGTAATTAGAAAGAACATTCTATGTTTTCTTTTCTTGTAACTTTCTCATTGTCATCTTGTAAAGCACTTTGTGCTACATTGTTGTATGAAAATTTGCTATATAAATAAATATTGTTGTTCATTAATTAAACACAGTTCACTTCAAAGTATTGCACTGTAATTGAGAAAAACAGTAGCTGGCGATGAGTTTTAAAATGTTTTTGTTATCAGAGAGGGAGATGGAGAGAGCGAAGTCTGCTGTGATATGCTGAACTCCAAATCTTTGAAGAAGTATCAAATGTATGAAAAAGTAGATGTCCAGAGAGAGAACATAAAAAATGGAAAAGAAAAACTCACAGTAAACAAAAGGAGCTTTGTACTTGAATGTAGTATAACTTGTCAAAGAACTTTGACCACAATGCATTTTCATCCCAGGTGACCTCAGTTTTGAGTCTGTATGCTCGGACTGTGTTCCAGGGAGTTTCCTACAGGTATGACAGGTTCTTCATTCTTTCCAGAGATGAGCTGTTGTGTAGATTTTTCACACTAAATTCAGCGTTAATTAGTATGGGTGTGTGTGATGAGTGTACCTAATGTACCATACAGGGTTTTCTTCTGCATTGGGTCAAATGGTGCTAGGACAGAAAAGCAGTTTAAAAATGGACAGATGTGTGTGAGTTTCTCTAAGTTATGAGCCAAATGAAGCCATCAAGTGATTTTACTTGGCTCTCAGTGCTTTGGAACTCCTAATATGGCCACCAGGGGATTAGTTTTCACTTAGATTTAATGTGACTAGAAAAATGTCTGTGCATTTAAGGGAAAACCTTCAATTACAGGAGTGGCAAAATCAATTTCACAGGGATAAAGTGAAGGGGTTTCAGCATGACCAGCAGTTGGCTACGTTACCAAGTTTAACTAACCAAAACACTAAATGTTTAAAGCAGGAGTGTCAAACTCCAGGCCTGGAGGGCCGCAGTGGCGTCAGGTTTTCATTCTAACCCTTTTCCTAATCAGTGACCAGTTTTCACTGCTAATTAACTCCTTTTCCCTTCATTTTAATAGCCCTGTTTTTAAGGATTCAGTCCTCTGAATTGATTTGCTTCTTCATGAAATGGCAGCCAAACACAAATGAGACATGAAACGAGCCAACAGATGAGCAGCTAAACTGGGATTTCAAATACCAACCAATTTCACTCCAACCAATCTATTAATGAGAAGCTGATTCTTGCTGTTGATTAAGCCCGTTATTTAATTTTGTGGCCTGTTGCTGCTCTCATTCTGCCACAGCAGACATTTCCAAAACTGTTGATTTTCTGTTCGTCAAAATGTTTTGGTGAGCTGAGAGATCAACCGTACCGAGACCATCACCTTTCTTTATTTTCAGATATGGTGTGATGGGCACAGGTAAGCTGGTCATGTGGCGGCTCATTTTGTGTCTCATTATTGTTTGGCTGCTAATTAAAAAAAGAGACAACTATGGGGCCTGAGTCAAATGAATTAAAACTAAAGCAAAAGACGTTAATTAGCAGCAAAAACTGGTCACTAATGAAGAAGATGGTTAGAATGAAAACCTGCAGCCACTACGGCCCTCCAGGCCTGGAGTTCAACACCTGTGGTTTAAAGAATCAAAATACATTAATCTAAGTTAAGTACCTCTAATTTTTTGTACACTTTGTCTATTTGTGTCATGTAGTCAGTTTATTCTCGGCTGAATTTATGACTCCCTCCACATTTTAAAATACAATATATAATACAGTGTTAAAAAAAAAAACAATTGACATAATGGAAAATAACATGCAGTACATGTCATAATGAGTTTTTATACCTCACTCCACATCCACTTGATACACAGTGTTGTGCATTGAGTAGTACCAAGTCTCTTTATCAATAAAATAATGTATTTCAAATATGGGCATTTCAAAATCCTTTAATACTGGTCATAAAAAAAGCTTTTCACTTTGACAAAATAGAATGAGATAATGGAGTCTATGAAAATCGGAGATGAATGGGGTGTGAAGAGGAATGTAATTTTACCTTTATACATAGAACTAAAATTACACTGTTTCATATTTGTACAGTTCACTGTGTTATTCAAAAGTATTGCACTATAATTGAGAAAAACAGTAGCTGGCGATGAGTTTTAAAATGTATTTGTTATCGGAGAGGGAGATGGAGAGAGCGAAGTCTGCTGTGACATGCTGAACTCCAAATCTTTGAAGAAGTATCAAATGTATGAAAAAGTAGATGTCCTGAGAGAGAACATAAAAAATGGAAAAGAAAAACTAGCAGTAAACAAAAGGAGCTTTGTACTTGAATGTAGTATAACTTGTCAAATAAAAAAATGCATGTTTGCTTTCCCTGAATATTTACAGATTGGTGTCATGCTGAAGTTTGAAATTCTTTAACTTTATTTCTATAGCAGAGACCAGCAGGTTTTGCAACAAAATATCTTAATAGCTGGGGTTATTCATTCTCCCCTCTTTTTTCATCAGAACCCCTATTACCTTTGAAACGAAGCAGTGCCCTTTAGCACGCTATTATGTTGACAGCAGATAGTGTTATGCCAGCGTCCTATTTATAGTCACAGCTCAGCATCTGACACTGCTCAATCAGCAAAGCGGACCACCAGTCTCCTTAGTTTAGGAATCATTGTTACCCTCTGCAACTGGACTTTGGACTTCGTAACAAAAAGACCTTGGCATGCATGGATTGGTAACATCACGTCCTCCACGCTGACCCTCCACAGAGTACAGTTTTGAGCTCCTTTTTGTAATTTTTGTTCATCTGTGACTGTGTCCAGAAGCAGCTCCAGCTCCATCATTAAATTTGCCACACAGCTGTCTGCATCAGAGGGGATTCTACTCTGTGTGTGAACAGCTTTAAATTTCCTTGAGTGACCTTTGGCTCTTCTCGAGAATGCTCATCAGCTCCTCTGCTTCCTCAGGCATCCGAGGAAAGTTCAGCTTTCTCCATCTGCTCTTATTGACTTCTACAGGCACACAGTAGAGTCCATCGTCACCAGCTGCATAACATCCTGGTACAGCTATTACCGGCAATCAACTGCCATCTGTTTAGGACATACTGTATGTAACGCTCGCTGCCTTAAAAAGGCAAATGGTATTATTAAAGACCTCAGCCATCCTGCATTTTCTCACTCCTTTCTTCTGGCAAATGGTGCAGGACTCTTGGCATTCATAGCAGTAGATTAAGGGACAGTTCATATCACAAATCATTACAGAGCAAAGCATTATATAAAGAAACCCTCATTATAAAATTTACAACAATTCACTTTTAGTAATTTTGATGCCATGTAATACACTTGTCCCAGTGCTTCCTCAATTCCTGTAAGTATCTCCTATACTCAACTTTTATTTCTGTGTCTACAGCATCCTGTGTATTTCCTGAATTTCTTCCAAGGCAGTAAATCTTCTTTACGTCAGTCTCAGTTTTAATTCTGAGAACAAGAAAAAGTCACAGAGAGCAAGATCTCGTGAATATGAGGAAGGTGAAGCAACAATCACACTATTTTTGGTCAAAAACTCTTTGACTAACAACACAGAGTATGCAGGTGCACTGTTAAGATGCTAAGTGCAGTTTTGGGTGCACCACTACACCAGACATTTATTTCCTAATGCTTTCCTGTAGGTGAATCAGCAGTTGAATGTAATGTCACTAATTGCATCTGTCGACAGGGAACAAACTGTTTAAAGAAAAGCCAACAACATCAAAAATATGATCATCATTGTCTCCAGAAAGTCTGCCATGGAGGCTTGGGGGAAAAAAAAATAGCTTTCACCTGCATGAGCGTAGAATAAATTCCAAAAATATGCGCTCGATCAACTCAACACAATGCCACTCAGTAGGGACTTGTGCACACATAATACCTTAATAGGATATTCAATAATTATATTCTATACCAGTGCTATTGACTAATTCTTGGAATGTTTGTGTCTCCCCTCATCATGACCCTTACACCTACAGGGACTTTAAAATGACATTGCATTCAAATGCATAGACTTTAATATGGAGTTAGTCCCCCCTTTGCATCTATAACAGCTTCCACTCTTCTTTGAAGGCTTTCCACAAGAGTTTGGAGTGTTTCTGTGGGAATTTGTGTCCATTCATTCTGTAGAGCATTTATGAGGTCAGTCACTGATGTTGGACGAGAAGGACTGGCTCACAATCTCCATTCCAGTTCATCCCAAAGGTGTTCAATGGGATTGAGGTCAGGGCTCTGTGCGGGCCAGTCAAGTTCTTCTACAAGAAACTCATCCAACTATGTCTTTATGGACCTTGCTTTGTGCACTGGGGCACAGTCATGATGGAATAGAAAAGGGCCTTCTCCAAATTGTTTATACAAAGTTGGAAGCATAGCATTGTCCAAAATGTCTTGGTGTGCTGAAGCATTAAGATTGCCCTTCACTGGCAGTAAGGGGCCTAGCCCAAACCCTGAAAAACAGCCCCATACCATTGTCCATTCTCCACCAAAATAGTTTGCACAATGCAGTCAGGCAGTTCTCCTGGCATCCGCCAAACTGAGACTCACCCATCTGACTGCCAAACAAAGGAGCGTGATTTGTTACTCC
This sequence comes from Erpetoichthys calabaricus, assembly GCF_900747795.2. NCBI lineage: Eukaryota > Metazoa > Chordata > Cladistia > Polypteriformes > Polypteridae > Erpetoichthys > Erpetoichthys calabaricus. The sequence goes on along the minus strand of NC_041409.2, from coordinate 29,717,039 downwards.
AAAGAACACGTTCCCCCTGCTCCACACCGATGCTTGGCCATGGACTTGGTGATGTGAGGCTTGCATGCAGCTGCTCTGGCCATGGAAACCCATTTCATGAAGCTCCCACTGCACAGTTAATGCCAGTGGAAGTTTGGAACACTTCAGCTATGGAATCGCAAAGCATTGGTGAGTTTTATGCACCATGCACCTTAGCAGTCATTGACCTCACTTTGTGACTTTACATGGTCTCCAGCTTCATGTCTGAGTTGCTATTATTCCTAAATGCTTCCAATTTTCAATAATACCACTTACAGTTGACCATGTAATATCCAGCAGGAATGAAATTTTCACAAACTTATTGCAATGGTAGCCTCCTATCACAGTACCACGCTTGAAGTCACTGAGCTCTTCAGAACGACCCATTTTGATTCACAAATGTTTGTAAATGGAGACCGCATGACTAGCTGCTTGATTTTATATGCCTGTGGCAATGGGTATGATTGAAACACCTGAATTCAGTAATTAAGAGGTGTGTCCCAATACTTATGTCCATATGTACAGTAGATTCAGAAAGTTTTCATATCCCTTTACTTTATGTGCACTCTATTGTGTCTGTATATGTATATATGTGTATATATATATATATACATATATATACATATATACATATATATATATATATATATATATATATATATATATATATATATATATACTATATACATACATATAGTAAGAGATGGCCGGCAGCTCAGCCCGGCCGGGATTGGGGGGAAGGCAGATTTTCAATGACACTGCCTCCTTCAAAACGCTAGATGGCACCTCCCCTGGAGAGTAACGGTGCCCCGGACTCCCACAGGGCATCTTGGGACTTGGAGTTCGGTTGGGTGCCGCCAAAAGGAGCTGTGAGAGGACCAGAGGAGTCATGCCTCTTCCATGGCCTGGAAGTACTACCAAGTCACGTGGACGGGAGCCCTGAAGTACTTCCGGGCTGATTAAAGGACTTTAGTTCTCTGATCCGGAAATGCTACCAAGTCGCATGGACGGAATAGCAGAAGCACTTCCGGATCAAGAAATATATAAAGGACTACTGAAGAAGCAGCAAGCAAGCCGGAGTCGTGATGAGAAGGACAGAGCTTGCTGGGAGGTGTGGAGGAGAGAATTGTAGTGATTTGTGTTGTGTATTATTATTATTATTGAATTGCCTGTCTGTTGTGGCTGTGGTGCTTTGGGCACTATTAAAGAGAAGAAAAACATTAAAATACTACTCATTGCTTTTACCCTGTGTCCTAGGTGTCTGTCTGTTGGGTTGAAAGGGGCAACAGCGACCCCTAATGTCAACAAAATATATATATAAGGTCCCACAATCCACACTGCATGTCAGGGCAAAACCCAAGAACTCTCTGTAGACTACCATAATAAAATAGTGGTAAGTCACAGATCAAGGCAAGGGCATAAAACCATTTTCAAATTTTGTAAAACTGAAGAAGTTTGGAACCACCAGGACACTTCTGAGAGTTTGCTATTCAGCCAAACCAAGGAACCAGGGAAGAAGGTCCTTCTTCAGGGAGGTAACCAAGAACTCAATAGTCACTCTAACAGAGCTTCAGAAGTCCTCTGCTGAGAATGGAGAACCTGTCAGAAGGACAACAATGTCAGCAGTACTCCATCAATTTGATGTTAATGGTAAAGCGGTTACATAGACGCCACTCTTGAGTAAAAGGCGTATGACAGCACTGAAAGGACTCTGAGAGCATAAGGAAACAGATTTTCTAGCCTGATGAGACAAAAGTGGAACTGCAAGCACTGTGCCTTGCAAAGACCAGACATATGTTGCATGCTATCTAAATTTTTTGGGGTGTGTGTGTGAATGTGTCTGTTGATACTGAATTATTGTCAAAGTTCAAAGTAAGAATTGTATTGTACGATGTACACTATGTTCACTATGCATTATGCACATATGACAATAAACTTAAATTTGAATTGAATTTCAAAATTACTTTTAATATGTGTTTTTAATCACACTGCTGAAAGTAATCTCTCAGCCACAAATTTAGACTAGTGAAGAGTCCAGAAAAACATTCATTTGAAGAAGCCTTCCCCACATATGCAGGCTCCTAATGATATAGGCATGACAAAATGGAACTAAAATATATATAGTGCTTTGATCACAAGGGAGCATCAGAGAGCCCCAAACCACAGACACAGCAACGAAACACAATTTATGAGTAAGATCAAGGATTTTATTCCACATGGCACTTCTCTTTAATAGCAATCAGCCACTAATTCAATCACAATAAACCAATTCATCCTCCTTCTCCACTTTCACCGAGTGTTACCTGCAGCCCCCCAATTGTGACTCGTTCATGTGTGGCAGCCCCAGGAATGCTTCTGGTATCATGCTGTATTATCCAGGGAGCACTTCCAGGCCATAAAGAAAGTAGGGAGGTCTTTCCCTGATCGCGGTCTCTATCAGTCCATAGGGACTCACACAGCGCTGTATTTCTGAATTCCATCTCCCAAGCATCTCTGTGGTTGTCCCAGCTGGGCTATCATATGAGGACCACTGCCACCTGGCCTATGGGGGATTGACCAGCTCCCTAGTCTTGGCTTCCACTTGTCTATTTACTAAAACATGCTGGCCAGGTAAAAATTCATTTTTTTGCCCTACCAGCAAAACTGTTTGCGTCATCACGCTGACCTCCCGTTAGGATAATGGAACTGCCTCTGATTCAGCCTTGATGCCCATTCTCCTCCTACTATATATATAAAATGCTAGTGTCTGTTTGTCTGTCATGCGATTACAATGAAACTAATGGGATTAGAACCTTGATCTTGGTCTTAATCGAAAGCTTATGATCTAATATTTTGACTTGATTTGATATCCTTTATTAATCCCTGAGAGGAAATTGTCTTTTTGCATGACCTTTGAAAGTCAGAGTGTAGGGCTAGCCATAGTGTGTTCAGAAATTCCAAATTATTTAGGTAGTAGTAAGCTTGTAGGCAGGAAAGCTTATTGTCATTAAACACAGCTCCTGCAAACCCATCTATAGGTACATAGAATTCACAATTAAGTGTAAGTTCTTATGTTTGTAAACAATGGTTGAAGAGTTTATCGATGTTTACATCTAGCGTATTGTAGCATTTTATTAAAAGAGCATAGGTTCGCACGTTCACTGGTGTAATCTTAAATGACAAGGTAGGCTGTACTCACTCGACATAAAACCAGTTCAGTCTCGACCACTTCGAAAACATGGCTTTGGACATTAGACAGACATGCAAGTAGTAATTTCACTGCACACTGTACACATGGCAATGCTACTACTACACCACCACTGGCTTTAGGTTACAAGCTAGAGTTGGGAAGGAGCTTTTTAAATATGATCTTTAATCAAACAGACAAATATGAATAAGTACAAAATTATATATATATATATACAGTAGAACCTCGGGTCACGACCGTAATTCGTTCCAAAACTCTGGTCGTAACCTGATTTGGTCGTGACCCGAAGTAATTTCCCCCCTAGGATTATATGTAAATACAATTAATCTGTTCCGGATCGTACAAACTGTATGTAAATATATTTTTTTAAACATTTTTCAGCACAAAAATAGTTAATTATACCATAGAATGCACAGTGTAATAGTAAACTAAATGTAAAAACATTGAATAACACTGAGAACACCTTGAACAGAGAAAGGTAACATTGCAAGAATTCACGCTACAGCCTTAGGAACAGCTCACTGTAAACACTTTTTTTTTTAATGAGTTTTAAGCACAGGGAAAACATGAACATTTGAAAAATCCGTAATTTAATAAACAACCAAGAAAAGTAACATTGCAACAATGCACGCTACGAACTGATCGCTGTAAACAGAAGTGAAGTGGAGGTTAAAATCCAATAGAAAAAAGTCTTCATTAATACAACGAGGTTAAAACAATGCTCGAATCAGTCTCTTTAAAAACAAGCCCGGTGCATTGTTTAACTGCCTTCTCGGCCTTAACACGGCCAGCCCTCTCTCGCTCTCTCGCTCGCTGCACAGGGAGAGACTGAACACGTGCGGAAATCATCGGCACGTACGAACCAGAAAGGAAACTGGCTTGTTTGGCCCCCAAGTGTGTGGTCGTGAACAGATGCAAAAGTTTGGTGTACTTTTTGGTCGTAACCCGATTTGTACGTGGTCCGAGACGTTCGTGACCCGAGGTTCCACTGTATATATATATTTTATGGGAATGGATGCTATCACTTGGATGTTTTAGATACAAAATATAACACTTGTATCAAACAAGATCTCAAATGCCATTTTTTAAACATCACATAGTCACAATACTGTAAAGCTTAAAATGTTCTCTGCTGTGTCTTCTGATAAATTTAGAAGCTTCATCAGATTTCACCTAAAATGCTTTTAAGGTATTGAAGGTTTACTGCTTTACTTTGTACTTCTATACTTAATCTGAAATCTGGCCACCCCACCCCAGAACATGGACATATAAAGTGCCTGCAGTATATGGCTGGTGTATGGAATTAATGAATGGATAAAATAGTGAAGCAGTTAACTGATTTAGAAAACGCATTGTGTGCACAAAATCTATTATTTCAATTAACCCATTTATTCAGATTTGTTTTCTGCATAATCTTTTACAGACAAAACAATTACAAACTGCTTTTAAAAGGACAAAATGAATGTAACAGTGCATTGACTGCCATTGTGAATAAAACATTTATATGCTTTAGTGTTTTTATTCTGTTATAATATGTATAATTGTACTTAGAGGTAACATTTCAGAGCACCAGCAACATAAAATAAGTTTGTTTGCGATATTTCATTCTGGCACTTATTTCAATTTGAAAGTATTCTGTGATTTTTCACTTTTCTGCCTTTGTCGGCCGTTTTTTATTCAATTCTTCCTTCATTCTTCTTTGCATTTGACATCTAAGAATGCTGTAAAATATATCTCAGCAAAAGAAAGCAATCTTATGAGATGAGTAAAAGGCAGACTGTATAATTCTTTTCTCCTGAGATTGAGTGTGAAGTCTGATAAACAGCACAGGTCAGAGAAATGCTGATAACTTCTCCAGCATTGCTAAGAATTTTTTTAAGACTGTATTGGATGGTTGTCATAATTCTCCAGCGTCTAAAAGGTATAAAGCATATCACAAAAAAACATCACAATTAGACTTAAGCATATCCACAAGCAGAGTGAACAACTTCACTCTATTACACATCAAAATATGTAACAGACTTACTGCTTTTTAATTCCCACTATTATCCATCCCAATAGGCGTCTATTGCTCTTTCAACTCAGAAATACTTTCTATACCTGAAGCAAATACCATGCCTCAGCTGTCACCATTTAGTTCAGTTTATTATGTAATAAGAAATGTACTATTTTTCTGATTTTTTTTTCTTTGCTACTTGCTAACAACATTCGAGAACAGAATAAAGGTATGCTTTTAAATAGTTGGCAGGGTTAGCAATCATGGTCTTGTGAGCCAATGTAAGAAAAAAAAATGTTAAAAGAAAAGCTACCACATCCCAACATGTGTATACGTATCCTAAAGTCAGACTTTATTCAATGTCAGAGGGTTTCTAGTCAAAGGTAGTTGCTAGGGTTTATGATGTTTGAAAACCCTTAAGCTAATGACTTCATTTAATTTATTTTGCAGTAGCGAGATTTATTCCGTTTTTAAAAATTAAAATATTTATATTTTTGTAGTCATTTTAATACTCTAAAAAATAATAATAAAAAGACAAATAAAAAAGTATACATATTTGACATCAGGATAACATAACCAAGGCTTTTCACACATGGTACTTTAGAATGGAATAGACTTGAGTACTCAGAATCACAAGACAAACGTAACATGATGCTATTTGGGCTTATGGGGGGCTGAGCTCAGAATCTAAATTAGGAAAGAAACCTGGGCAACAAGCCAGTTAATTACAGGGTCCTCTCATGCACCCACCCACGCTGGACCAATTCTAAAATCACCAACTCATCGAAAAGTGTGCATCTTATGGGAGAGAAACAAAAAAGGAAACTCTACAAAGACACAAGGAGAGTATGGCGAATGACATTCCATGGTGCCACCTCTCCATCTAAACACAGGTCAGACTAAAATGACCTACGAGAAAGCCAGCATTCCACAGACTGCCCTGACACAAGCCAACGTTAAACTGCTGAATGAGTCTAAAATATTTCTTAATACAACATGTGACAATATCAGACCACTTAACACAAGCTTGAGGTCTTTTATTTTTGCAGCGTACTGACAAGGACTCTACATGAATTTCTCTTGGGTATTTGACCAAACCAAAGTCCTAATGCTAAATCTTTTTCGAAGCAACTTTTCGCTTCACTAAACAGTGTGAGAGAGAGTGTGTGTAGCAAAAACAAAGAAATTCAAAACCAAGATGTTAGTAGGTGCACAATGCTAGCGTATATAGATAAAGCATGATTACAGACTACAGACATATGTTCTTACTTCAGTTCTAATGATAAGGTTTAAACCGCCAGTTCTTACCCATCTTAAATTTGTTACTCCACTTCAGTTTGCATACAGAGCAATTAGACCTATGGATGATGCCATAAACATGGGACTTTACTTTGTACTAGAGCCTCTTGACTTTAAAGGGACTTACACCCAAATACTGTTTGTAGATTTCAGTTCAGCATTTAACACCATTGTCCCTAAACTGTTGTTAACAAAACTGCCACATACTGGACTGAATTCTTTCTTCTATAAATTAATTTACAGTTTTTTTGACTTGCGCTCCCACCTCTCAAATTAGCACTGGTGCCCTTCAACGCTGTGTACTCACCCCTCAATTCCCTGTACACCAATTTCTTTAGCTCCACTGGCCCTTCAGTAAAAATCATTAAGTTTGCTGATAACACCATTATTGGACTAATTATTGATGAAAATGAAACAGATTATAGAAAGGAGGTGTCTTGGTGTGCTACCAATAACCTGCTACTCAATACCTCCAAGATGGTGAAAATGGTAATTGACCTTCAAAACAATTTTGCACTACAAATGAATAATTCTATAGTCAATAGGGCTGAATTCTTCACAAACAATCCCATCTGTTATATTAACACCACTTCCATCATTACAAAGACTCATTAATGGATGTACATTTTATAGCAACTAAAGAAATGAAATAACTAATCGACAACTAAATGGTTTATTTTCCAGAGCCACAGCCCTCGCAAACCAGTAAATTTAGCCTGTCTTCCTCACTTATTCCTGTTTTCTTTTCTTTTTTGTATGAACATGTGTGTGTTGCGTATGTACAGTGTATATATAAATAGTGCATGTTTGTGAGTGTGCATACGCAATTTACACGCACACACTTTCATCAGCATTTCATTTGCACATCTCCTTTATAATTCCACTGTTTATAATACAGTATAAGCTGTTTAACTTACGTTATTCGTCTTATTTGTATTTGATGATGTGCTAGGGCGGCACGGTGGCACAGTGGGTAGCGCTGCTGCCTCGCAGTTGAGAGATCTGGGGACCTGGGTTCGATTCCAGGGTCCTCCCTGCGTGGAGTTTGCATGTTCTCCCCGTGTCTGCGTGGGTTTCCTCCGGGCGCTCCGGTTTCCTCCCACATTCCAAAGACATGCCGGTTAGGTGGATTGGCGATTCTAAATTGGCCCTAGTGTGTGCTTGGTGTGTGGGTGTGTTTGTGTGTGTGTCCTGTGGTGGGTTGGCACCCTGCCCAGGATTGGTCCCTGCCTTGTGCCCTGTGTTGGCTGGGATTGGCTCCAGCGGACCCCCGTGACCCTGTGTTCGGATTCAGCGGGTTGGAAAATGGATGGATGGATGGATGATGTGCTATGTTATAAGCAGCTCCAAAGCTGGCAAGTTAAATTCTTGTACATTAAGTACTAACAAATAAAAGTGATTCTGATTAGAACATTAGAACACTCTAGATGAGAACAGGCCATTCAGCCCAACAAAGCTCGCCAGTCCTATCCACTTATTTCTTCCAAATAAACATCAAGTCGAGTTTTGGAAGTCCCTAAAGTCTTACTGTCTACCACACTAATTGGTAGCTTATTCCAAATGTCTATGGTTGTCTGTGTAAAGAAAAACGTCCTAATGTTTGTGTGAAGTTTACCCTTAACATGTTTCCAACTGTGTCCCCGTGTTCTTGATGAACTCATTTTAAAGTAACAGACTCGATCCACTGTAATAATTCCCTTCATAATTTTAAACACTTCAATCATGTCTTCTCTTCATCTTATTTTGCTTAAACTGAAAAGGCTCAGGTCATTTGGTCTTTCTTTATAATTCATGGAATTATAAAGCCATGGAATCAGACTAGTCACTCTTCTCTGGACCTTTTCTAGTGCTGCTATGTCCTTTTTGTAGCCTGGAGACCAAAACTGCACACAGTACTCCAGATGAGGCCTCACCAGTGTGTTATAAAGCTTGAGCAGAACCTCCATGGATTTGTACTCTACACATCAAGGCGCTATATAACCTGACATTCTGTTTGCCTTCTTAATAACTTCTGAGCACTGTCTGGAAGTTGATAGTGTAGAGTCCACTATGACTCCTAAATCCTTCTCATAAGGTGGACTCTCGATTCTCAGAACTCTTATTTGGTATTCAAATCGAATATTTTTACTTCCTATGTAGTGAAAAGTCAAGCAAAATGACACCTTTTATTATTAGCCAATAAAAGGTGTAATTTTCCTTGACTTTTCACTATAATCGTAAGGCTAACATGGTACAACACCCTAGGACTACTTCCTATGTGTAATTCTTTACATTTATTGACATTAAATTTCATCTGCCACAAATCTGCCCAAGCCTGTATGCTATCCAAGTCCTTCTGTTATGATTTAACTTATTCCAAATTATCTTTCAATCTATCTATTTTGGCATCATCTGCAAATGTAACACTAGAAAACAGAAAATGGCCTACAGAAAAGATATAAAATGTGTGCTCACATTTATAATACAGACCGTGTAGTTATACCACACTGCCGACTAGAACATCGCATAAAGGGATCATTTTCTTGCAGATCACCTAATTCTCTGCATGAAATGTCCTGACACTGCACTCTATGTGGGAGAAACTGGACAAACAGGTGCCACATTAAACATGGAAACACTGATGTTCCTGTAGTGGCCCACTTTAACAGCCAAGGACACTGTGAGAGGGACTTTAAAGTCACAGGGCTTATGGACAACTTCAGAATACAGCAAGAGAGAAAAGAATGGGAAGTTAAACTCATGCAAAAATTTAACACATTACACCATGGTTTGAATGGAGACAAAGATTTTATGGCCAGATATGAGGATTGTGTGCATCTCTCGCACTGACACAGACAACCTGACTACAGATCCACATTGTATGGAAAAACTCATCAGAAACTTCAAAAGACTTTGTTGGACAGTCATCTTATCCAAAGATCTTGACCATACATTGTTCTCCTCTCTTAGCCTGAAGAGGTCTATTAATTTTTTACATTTAAGATGTCTCACTTAAAGATTTACCAATGCTGTTTCTTGTCCTAGTGTGTATATAAACACGGGGAACTCCAGTTTCTGTATTACATCTCGCCTGAAGAAGGGGCCTGAGTTGCCTCGAAAGCTTGCATATTGTAATCATTTTAGTTAGCCAATAAAATGGTTCATTTTGCTTGACTTCTCACTTAAAAGCTAAGGCAAAAAGATAGGCTTTCAGGCGGTATTTAAAAGTGACCAAAGTTGGTGCTGACCTAATAGAAAGAGGTCGACTCTTCCAAAGCTTAGAGCAGCTACTGCAAAAGCACAGTCCCCTCTAAACTTAAGCCTAGAACTTGGCACGACCACTAATTTCTGGTCAGAGGACCTCTGTGATTGTGAAGAAGAGTAAGATAAAAGGGGGCTAAACTATTCATGGACTTGTAAACAAACAGTAAAATTTCAAACTCAATCCTGTAGCAAACAGGAAGCCAATGAAGAGAAGCCAAGACTGGTGTCATGTGATTCTGTCTAGTGACATCCATATTTTAACGTCTTTCAGACATACCAATAAAGGTTTAAGATAATTTGTTGAAGATATATCTGTGTATCATCTGTGTAACAATGGAAAGAAATAATCGTGTTTTCCTAAAAATGGGTGCAAGGGCATGTGCAGTGAAAAAAGAGTAAACTTTGTTCTAATGTTATAAATTATTTCTTCAAATAGTGAAAAACAGACACATATAATAAGTACCCAACAGTAACACAGACAGTTATAATTGATGGTATCCTCATAGTTAGACTGGAGATATTGATGGTCTAGATTGGAATGAATGACTTGTTCTTATCAACACGGGCATTTTAGGTTCTTTTGGTCACATGCAAAATAAGAAAGATTGACAAACATGAGTGCCATTTTTGTTAACCTGATCACTTTATAATGTATCTATTCAAAAACAATAAATAATTGTAATTATATTTTGGTATAGATTTAGAACTGCTTATTTAATTCTCCAATTTCACTTTCTAGGACAGTTTCCTGGACAGGTATATCTATTTAAATAGTAGTTTAAATTCCAACAGAGGCTTTGCTTATACCATTAGATTCCTTGCAGAGGACTGCGATGGCAACACATAGGGTATCGACAGTAACCAACATTTAAAGGTCATTTTGGTTAATTGGAGACACTTTCTCAAAATTAGAACCAGTGCTTAATTTATGATCCACAGTGAGAAAATGCCTCATATGTAGCAGAATTATTACCCTAATCTAGAATCATAATTGTCCACAGGTATTCAATTTTACTGGTCCTCCTGAAGAGTAAACATCAAATGGCTAAACATTTGTGGAATTGAATTTAGATTTGCTTATGGCACTTATTTTTATCAAAGGAGACAAACCTTTTTATTTAATCCTAGGTGCAAATGATGGCTCATTTATTCTTTAAGACATATTTTTGATTTTACCTTGACAACATGCCATTTGTTGATGTTGGGTTTTTTTGCACAATATTGTTCAATTTATTTCAAAATCAAATCTGATTAAGTTTACTATTAAAAATGTATAAACCAATGGGGGAAGTTTGTTATTTTAAAAGGCAACAAAAACATAAAAAAGAAATGAGCTAAATACTTCACATATAATAAGCTCAGCGAGTAGCTGAAGTCAAGGCTTTTTTCTTTTTACTACATAATTATTCCGGGCTGAAATACGATTCTCTACCAGATTGTTTTCATTTTATTGAGGAGAATGGACAGGCTGAAAATGGCAATGGCAGAATTCATTTATCACTTTTTAATAGAGCAACAACAGGGAGGAGAAGGAATAATGAGATATTCTAAAGAAATTAAGTGGACTTTATTGAGGTCTGTCAACTACAAACCAGCAGCTTGCTGTGTTAAACATGTTTTGGCATATGCATGGTATTTGAATTTTTTGATTCTTTCTTATATCTCCAAATCTTAATTTTTGCAGTTTTCTCTCTCTGATAGCTTTTATATATTTGTTGCTTTCTTCCCAATTGTGTTTTTCATTCCGCTTTAAAGTTGTTTTTACAGCCTATATCTGTATTTTTTTTTTTTACAGCTAATGTCCTCAATTGAGACTGATACAGCTCATACTCAAGTATATGTTGCTTATTATTTATCAATTTCCTGAATGTGCTTTTTTCATTACAGCATTACCAGTACCCACAGTTTATCCTGTAAAGCATTTAAAAGTCCTGGAGGGGATGTCAGACTTTTACACTAACCTCTACTGCCATCAGCTCCAGCGTAACATACACACACATTTTTAGATTGTGGAAGAAGGCCAAAGTACTAGAATAAAAAACACATGGTTATGGACAAAAATGCTGCAAAGACAGTGACCAAGCCAGGAAATGAAACACTGAGGCAGCCATGCTGATCTCTATACCTCCATGCTTTCCTTCCTATTGATTATTAATAATTGTTATTAGTACTGCCAGAATTTACCTCCTTTTAGATCTCCTCCATTTAAGTATATTGTATATATAATATTGAACAAAAAATCACCATTCTGTCCTAAATTAATTCTGGTCAGTTTCTCCTTATGTGATTCCCTTTTCAGAGTCAGACTAGGAGTTTTTACATAGATATACAAATGTAAGAGAGTAACATAAATAAAGCCTATACTGTTAGGGCTGCCAGCCGTCGTCATTTTCACTGACATGTCCTCATTTTCTACACGCCATGGACTGTCTGGGAGGAATTTATAGTTTTGAAAATGTCTGGAATTTTGCCTCCTAAAATTTGAAAATCTCCTTATCCTTATCGTTGGAAAAATTTGAAAGCTATGCACCAATCAGCATTTGTAGAAGTAATGCGCACACTTTTTTCCCAGAATCTTCACTTCCATTCCAGTAGTAAACAACGCAGATATTGACGAGAATAGAAACAACCTTTCGAGTTCTTTCAATTCTGTCCGTCCAGCTTGGCTTTTTCACTTCATCTTTATCTTCTTGGTGAGTAGACAGTTCATTACAAATGTTGTTCCTTTCCTTCATTATTTGTAATCCTAGTTTACCATAACTAAGTGAATTTATTTAAAATCAAAATTACAATTTCATGTTTTGTATGTGAGATCTTATTTTCGATTCATCTTTCAGCTGCTTGTTTAAACAAGGAATTTTATATATCCAGTTACAGGCCGTCATAGTTAAGTGAGTGTAAGTACTGCTTTGTAATATTTTAATGGAAAATAATAATAATAATAATAATTCATTACATTTATATAGTGCTTTTCTCAGTACTCACATATTGTTATTACCACTTGTTGTTCCAAAATGGATTTATAATTGTAAATGAATGAGTCAACTATTAAAGTTTCAGTTAATTAAAAAAAAAATCATACATTTATACTGTCGTATGAATGCAATATCTTTTTAGTTATCAGTTGATCAAGTACTAAGCCACTTCTTCAAATAATTTAATATTTTCATAATTCTTTCATTTACATTAATTCAGGAAAACCCACTATGCTGAAAAGAAAGTGCAAATTTACATACTACTGGAACAACAAATATCCTTGTGTTATCAGATTTATCAGATTTACTGAGAAAAATAGCTTCAGTGGAAAAATATAAAAGAATAAACTAAATTGAAAAGAGTAAAATTATTTTTATTTTACTAAAAGTGAATTTACCATGTGCATTATTTTTTATAGTTTTAAAAATGGAAGGAATGAAATCTGTTAATTTAAGAGGCTTGACATATTCAAAATATATAATGGGTTTTTAGTTTGCCAGTGACTGTGATTGTGGCCATCATATCATAATTAGAGTGATAAACTATTACTAAAGGTTTATATAATTAAAAAAAAACCCATAAGATAGTATAAAGGTGTATTATAGCATCATAGAGAAAGGTGTCCTCATTTTTCGACCCAAATGTCCTCATTTCCAGAGTTAGCAGCCCTATATACTGTATTTACATACATATAACAACACATGCTGGCATGTTGCATATTAATAAAAAACTGACATTCTACTGCACTGAGTGGTCCCAAATATGAAAATTTGAAAATGTAAAACAAACAGAATCTGTGTGCACTTGCTATTCTAAGAGTTACTGTCATTTTCAAAGTGAGGAAAAAAAATATGCATAGAAAGTAAAAATTATAGTGGCTGCTCAGGTACTTACTGTTCAACTAAAAATGAAATTTTGATCCCGTACATGAAAATGATTTGGAAAGCATTTAATGGAAATAATCCTATATGCTGATATGTTTACTAAAGGCCAAACATTTGCTTTTACTAAACTCATCAGTAATTTGAGGCCCACAAAAATGTGAACAAGTGAATTGTTTTATTTATTAATAAATAACATGAGATGCTAAATTGTGTGTGCTGGCGAGGAGAGTAGAGGACTGGATAATGAATAATATTTGCACACAACGCACGTGTATGCAACATTTGACTTGACTTCTTGGGTCAATTCACATTTATTTTGCATCTCACTCTGCTTCAGGAAGCAACTATAGTTTGTCCATGCTCAGAATACTAAGATGCTATCTGGCAAATTAAAATACAGTTTCATTTTTAATTTAACAGTGTGTCATTTGCGTTTTATTCACTTTTTACTGATGCTTGTATAATGAGGCACTGTTACTTAAGGGTGATAGAACACTTAACTGCACTTTTCTTAGTGGCATCATATTCAGGCATCTACTGCCTTTAACAGTTCTCTGGAGTTTGTTGGATTGCTGAAATAATACAGAGAACGGTAATGTTACAAGAAAGTAAAAAAAACAACAACTTGTATGCTCAAAAACTGTTTTTTGGATATATAACATGTACAGTGTATATGGTATTTAAATACAGGAGGCTGTTCTCCAACAGTATTCTTGTTACCTTTCTTACAAGCCAGATAATTTATTCATTGACAGTAAGCAAATTATCAGAAAGCTGATGTTAATCTATGACTTTTTTCCCCATGGACATGAGAGCGGGTTACTCCCCTGGCTAAATCACTTACTACCCCACTGTGTATTGTTTTTGTGCCAAGATGTTTTATGTAGCGAGCCCCAGTGAGTTGTGATAAATTCCTTGCACCTTGTAATGCCTTCATGAGAGAGGATATTCGTTTTTGCAATGCTAAGCCTGTTCACCTGAGTGCCTTTCATGTCACCAAACATTGGTATTCAAGGAACTGAAAATAATAGCCTTGTGCTTTTACTGTGAGATTTTCCTCCCAACTGATGCTACCAGATAACAACATACATCTTAAAATGACATGTAATCTCTTGAAAAAGCCGTCCTCCTCAAATAAGAATTTAGTCCCTAGTTGATTATTTAAGACCACATCAACAACCGTGATTTTATTATACTGATCGGTTTGTTTAGGTTTTCTTATTTGTTGTATACAGTGTCTTGAAATGGTGATGCAGAATGGAATATAAAAATGAGAGGAGAGATGATTGACAGAACAATTAACTGATTTATTAATGGCGAACAGTATATTATCAATGTGGTGTCTAATTTAACTACCGGTAGTTACTTTTAAGTTTTGTTCCCTAATAAATAGTAAAACATGTTTATGAATTATTTAGGAACTTTACAATATATTTTAGATAACCAAAGAAAACTTAAAATAGAGTGCAATGTGTATTATTAATGTATGTGTTATATTACCTTATTTTTTATCGTTTCAAGATTTCAAAGTATTTAAATACAAGCTAAATGGAAAAACCTTAAATCATTCCCTTCAAACCAGTCCATCTTAGGGCCCACTCACATATACATATAAGCTCGTTTCGCTTGTTAAGGGATTGATCACAGGAGCTGTGGCGTATCTCACAGCTCAATAGCAAATTACATTATTTTAGATTAACAGAATCATGGGAGCCTTTGACTTGTGTAAAGAAACTTTAGCAAAAATTAGTTGTTTGTTAACCTGTTATACTCGCTGTCTAAGAGGTACACTGAAAAAAGTATAACATTGATGTTGTTCATTCAACGTAAATTTTCTCTTTCAAGCAATTTAAGATTAGTCATTTAGTGTTGTAGCTTGAAATATTTGGTTTCAGATCTCAATCAAAGTAAAAAAAATTGTTTATACTAAAGTAAGTTATGGTGGAGGGAATAAACGTAAAAATCCTATTTCAGTTAACCTAATATTTTAGGGTGTTTGTGTGCTGTGTGGGAAGGGGCTGTATGTATATTCTTCCGGTTGAACTTTCCAGTGTGCTGGCTTTCCAACTGCCAAAAAAGAAGAACACTTTCCTGAGTGGAGTGGACGTGGCTATACAGGCCTGGTCATTTTCAGCAGGAGACCCTTATAATGGAGGAACTCTATTTCTGAACTGTTAATTCTAAGTATAGGAACTCGTAATAAAACATACTTTCAAGAAAGCCGTAGAAACGTTTAATAGGTTTTTGTTGTATATTTAAGATTTACACTGCAAAACGCTTGTGTATTTGCATTACATTTTAAAATGTAAAAAGTACAGCATTAGAATGTGTTATGTTCATAATGTCTCTAATAGCATAAAAACAGGTTACAACTAATAAACCATTTTAAATTGTAGCAACTTAAAAAATAGATTTACTTCAGTATTAAACAAGTGAATTGCACCCAATCACTCTAAATGAATTGCCTCAACTTAAAAATTGTGGGATCAATAAGCTAAAAAGAATTATATTGGTTCAGACTGAAAATATTAAGTGTGAATCATTACCTTAATTACTTTAAGTTGAATGGAGGTTATACTTTTTTCAGTGTAGTTTCTTGTGAAGACTACTAGCAGATACATGATTACACTTGGATGTTGTCTCCTGTGTTGAAATGTGCCAAATTAAACAGAAAAGGCTACAATCTGTCTCTATATCTGACTCATCTTATTCTTCTAGATAGACAGACAGATAGAACTTTATTTGTCCCCGGGGGAAATGTGACTTTTTACAGAAGCTCTTTAAATAAAGAAATACATAAATAGATAAATATGTATACCCACACGCTATGGTCTGAATACACACCAGCAATGGGTAAAAAGGAAGAAAATGTAAAAAGGAAAGAAAGTAAAGAAAAGAAAGAAATGATCCAGGCCACTTGACGGTTTATACTGCATTAGACACAAAGTCTCATTACTTAACCAACATACAGTACAGCTATGAGCTGATAAGTCACTAGGGTCATTTGTCTGTTACAGAGTACATATCAGAGCAGGAGAGTTTCATATTTGCAGGTAAATAGAAAAAAAAAGTGGACACAAAAAAGAGTAAAGGAAGGTATCTCCGAACGAGATAACAAAGGTACTGTATGTGCCATTTTCCTTTCCTTTCTTTTCTTCATAGCCTTTGAAATTTGTTATTTTAGGCAACTGTTAGCCACTGGTGTTTCTAACCCTGCTAATGCTTTTGTTTGAATTGTTGTATTTGGATGTTCATTTTTTTTCTTTTAATGCATTTTTCTTTTTATTTAATTACGAAGGAAGCATTTCCATTAAAAAGATATAATGGCAGACAAAGGTATGGCTTCATTTCTTATAATGTGCTTCTGGAAGCTTGATTATGTCACTTTGCTTTTAACTTGATGCAAGATGGCAGGTCATATATAGATGTAGAAAAATACATATAGAATATCCAGACTGTAATTGTCACATTTTATTGTATTATTATAATATTATTTTATCTACTACTGATATAGTTAGGAATATAGTATAAGAACAGTTTTGACAAGAAGACTGCGTCCAACGGAGAGGCACATGCTGCCGGGGAATGTGTTCTTTAAGAAGTGCAGCTCACAATTTAAACCTGTACATATCCTTTCGCAGTAACTGCAGTATAAATATTTAGACAAGAGAAATATAGTACAAATAAAAGAATATATCTGACTTGCTTTAAAATGTAGCTTTCACTCCTAATATGCATTATAGTATCTCTCTATTATATAAAAAAAATCCTGGGACGAGATGAGACTTTTTCAGAGAGATAATTTCAAGTTCCGTGAGACGAGACTTTGTGCCAGGACATTTAAACATGCCCACGGTCCACTCACCTCTCATTTGTGTGAATGCTATTGTCTGACACAGTTCCTGTGCTCTCAGCTCTTATAAATTTTTACGTTTTCCTAATTTTAATACAAGACATACAATCTATTTGTTTCCTTCGATGTAGTCCTTTTAACAGCCAATAATGGATACAAATCCATACATCCAAAAGTATCACACTTTACACAAAATTTATCTGAAAAACACAGACAAAGAAGTTTTCTTGGATTTCTATATGAATCTGAAAGATCACGCTCACACATATAATAAACCAGCATGTGACGAATTGTCAGCGATAATAGTTTAGAAAGACAGAGATATGAAAGACAGAGTTGCGATTCATCTCAAGCAGCAGATCCGGGAAATGACTAAGGCGTAGGGCCCTCACGGGGGCTGGCGAGTGAAGCGAGCAGGGCGCAAAGCCCCCTAGTATAATATAATAGAGTAACCCCTCGCTATTCACTGATTCCGTTCCCGCGGATTTGCCTACCCACTATTATGCTAAAAGTATAACCCATTTCTCAACACCTGTGGTCTAATCACTCCTATCTGCAGACAAGGTCTTCACTGAGGGCTGAGAGATGGGAAGGGGATGGACATCAGAGTCGTGAGTCAATGGCCACTTGCAGCAGAAAAAAATATTCAGAGGGTCCTACCATGCAGTAGTGAAACTCAAGATTGACCAATAAAAGGTCTGGGATACCCTAAGATGTCAGGGGCTACATATGCACTGCACTGAATGGATTAACATGCGTCTACCCAGAGCTGAGAGGTCTGGGTAAGCAATTGAACCACATTCCTCATGTGGACCAGGGTTTGCAATTATTCCCCATGAAGGAGGATTATTCCAGTACGGGATTGTCATAAGCATGAACTAATTACATCCTCGCTGTTTGTGCACAGTGCCCGTCTCTACTACTAATTGGATGGTTTAGTGAGGTCCTTGGATTGGTCCTGCTCTGGTCACTAATGGGCTATGGCGGAGCACCTAAAAGACAATTGAACTTGACTATAGAGGAAGCCAAAGCTGTAACAAGATTACCATAGGTGAACCTGTGGATGGATGGATAGATAGATAGATAGATAGATAGATAGATAGATAGATAGATAGATAGATAGATAGATAGATAGATAGATAGATAGATAGATAGATAGATAGATAGATAGATAGATAGATAGATAGATAGATAGATACTTTATTAATCCCAAGGGGAAATTCACATACTCCAGCAGCAGCATACTGATACAAAAAACAATATTAAATTAAAGAATGATAACAATGCAGGTAAAAACAGACAATAACTTTCAATAATGTTAACGTTTACCCCCCCAGGTGGAATTGAAGAGTCGCATAGTCTGTCAGTGGAGCAGGACGATGACAGCAGTCTGTCGCTGAAACTGCTCCTCTGTCTGGAGATGACACTGTTTAGTGGATGCAGTGGATTCTCCATAATGGATAGGAGCCTGCTGAGCGCCCATGCCTACAATAGACCCTGCCTTCCTCACTATTTTGTCCAGGCGTGAGGCGTCCTTCTTCTTAATGCTGCCTCCCCAGCACACCACCGTGTAGAAGAAGGTGCTCGCCACAACTGTCTGATAGAACATCTGCAGCATCTTATTGCAGATGTTGAAGGACGTCAGTCTTCTAAGGAAGTATAGCTGGCTCTGTCCTCTCTTGCACAGAGAATCAGTATTGGCAGATTTAATTTAATTTAATTTAATTTAGATTTAATTGAAAGATCATTAGTACGCCTCGAAAGGCCAACTCCACCTCACCCTACCAGTCCTCTCCACAAGCTGGAGTCCTGCTGGAACCTAACCCCATTTTTCCACACGGTCAGTTTTTCAGTATCCGCATTTTCCATATCCACAGGGTTTGTCAGGAATGTAACCTCTGCAGGCAGTGAGAACTTACTGTATATACATATACACAGCCAAAAAGAAGCCGTGCATGTTTTATACTCACACATTGTACTGATCAATTCTATATGTTGTCACACATGCACATTGGGGCAGTTTAAAGGCTTGGTTAATGGTAATTTTCCACCAGAACACAAGAGGGCACCGTTGACTAACACCTTATCTCTTCCTACATCTGCAGACCAGAAGATTGACAGCTTTACCACCCTTGACATCGCTTCCCGTGTCCACCTGCCGGACCCACCTCTTCCTGCCATCAGTCCTTATCAGCAGAAGCTCTGCCATATTGAAGCAGTCTATTTGGAGACTCACATCTACGTGATTTTTCTTTTATTTTTCAATGCGTTTATAGCTCACGTTTTGTTTAAATTGTACAGGGTTAATAATTCTTTAATAATAATTCTTTGCATTTATATAGCGCTTTTCTCACTACTCAAAGTGCTCAGCAATTGCAGGTTAAGGGCCTTGCTGAAGGGCCCAACAGAGCAGAGTCCCTTTTGGCATTTACGGGATTTGAACCGGCAACCTTCAGAGTGCCCCCACACTTCACAGTTGTCTGTGTTTTTTCTTACAATGTGGATTAGTACCAATTTGGCACATTCAGTGAGCTATTTGCATGTTTTACAGACCGATGCTATATTTGGATTAAGAATCTTTAGCTCATTCTGCCTTCTTATGTCAGATAGGAACAGAGCACCTGTTCCAATCACTAAACTTCATTTGTAATCCTTAGTTTGCTGGAGCTGTCTGAAAAGTCTCCTTTCTTTAGTTAGAAAATGTATCAATGTACTGTACGCATGCTAAGCATTAGTAATTTAAATAAGATCCATGCTCAAACATCACAGTATCGCATAGTTATCTTTCAACCCCTGTTACAAAGCCCAACTTGTCAATCTAAATTCACCTAACTATAACAAAACATCTATCTGCTATACTAGTTGATTATTTATTACTATTGTAATAAAAAAATATGATGGTGTTTTAAATACAAACAAAAATCTAAATTATGAATATATTTATGGTAACAGTGAGACAGCAGTTTGTCAGCAATGCTGCCTGACAATTTTCACGGGCCTGTGTGCAACCCCTCATCCATTCACTGTTTATGTGGAATTCACACATATTCCCAATATCTTTATCTGTTTTCTCAAACTACTAAATTTGCTTAGCATGTCCCAAGGACACATGCGGTAAGCTACTTTGTGACTGTCATTTGGACCAATGTAGGTGTGAACATGTCCTGTGATGGATTAGTGCCCCACCTGTATTGCGCCCAATGATTTCTGGACAGGTCAGAGCTAATTGGGAAGAAAAAACAATTTTGAAAATTTTTGTATATTACATACATTACCAGCCCAAAAACCCAAAGTAAATCTTATGTACTTTACCTTATGTTCATGAAGCTACAGTATGTGATTTAGAGAATTATGAGGTAGTAGAGTGCTGTGGTCTCATACACCACTGAGTATGCGGAGTTGCATGTTCTCCCTTTGTCTGAGTGGATGCCTTCTAAATTTTCTGCCTTCTCTCCACTTCTTAAGTACGTGCATATTAAGTTAACTGACATCCCTAGTATCCATGAGTATTCATATGTGTGCATGTGTGGTTTCTGATGGACATCCTACCCAGTTTTGGTTTCCACCTTGTGTTCAGTGAAACTGGGGCTGGCTATGACTCTGTTATGGTTCAATTCATAATAATTTATGACCTAAGAAAGAAAGCAGAAATTCCATAAAATTGAATGGTTCAATGCTTAAATGAGGCCACTACACAGCAATAACCCAGGGGTTTTATGTGCTTTAATAGCTATCTCCAAGACACTCCAATAAAAATCTATTTATTTCATACACCTCTACAGCAAGATGTATTTTGTAATTATAGTAAAAACTGGTCAAAGCAGGAGATTGACATCAAGTGACATTTACACATTGAAATACTAAGTGGAATTTATTACCTTTTAAAAATATACAGCAGCATGAACGCATAGCAACAGCTCCAGTGTAACATGAATAGATTGGATCTACCTGGTTACAAAGGTTATTATTAGATGCATCTTTTGCCTCAGCCATATGCAGGAAGAAGTTGAAGGCTTTTCTTCTCTTAGACTTAGCCGATACATATCTGAAGCAGTGACCGGAAAAAGATGACGGGGCAAACAGGGATGCATATAATTATAGTTCCTACTTAATGAACAGAGAGGGATTAAAAAAAAAATCAATGGATCCAAGTACAAGAGTTGAAAAGCCTTTAAAAATAAAAGTATGCCTGAGGCATTACATTATAAATGTCACCCCAGGGTGATAAAACAGAGCAACTGATGTTGGGGGAGCAGAGTAGGACATCCAAGCAGAGTACAAGTAAAGAGTGCGTTATTACATAAAGGATTCTTATTTTATACTTGTGTACTTTTATTACTTTTATATATATATATATTTCATCTATATTGTTGTTAATCTGGTTAATTGGCTTGTTGTCACAACAAATCAGTTTATTCCTCTGACAGCCGTGTAAAACTAGCAGGCACACAAAGACGTTTACCAAGACAGAGCAGAGTCCAAGCAGAATCATCTAACTGACAGCTCCACCACCTTGACGAGTTAGAAGAGGACTCCTGTTTAGCCATTGAAGTCCAGAAATCAGAACCGTTGTCTTACTAGGAGCTTTGTAGGCACAGCAAAAGTTTATAAAGCCAGCATCCACAAAAGCTAGCCTGATGTTTTACTAATAGGCAGGTCTATATTTGTGATTTATTTCCTGCCCTTACATAAAATCAGAAGGGTATACTTTTATACATTTTCAAAACTGTTAAGAGAGTTGACATCAATCGTATTCTTAGTTAAAACATAGTTTGAGTCTTTTTGCAAGCAGCATTGGCTAATTTGTATTAATCTTGGAACTTCTATTGTGTTTGGACATCAATTTTTTTTTTTTTTTAACCAATAGTTTCAGTAACTGAGGAAACTTTTTATCGAGACAGGCTGTTCTGTACCACTGAAGTTTAAAATCAATCATTTTCCTATTAGAAAAAGAAGATAATATTGGTCACCTGTCTCAATGGCTGTAACAGTGAAGTAATACATTTTTCAAATCAGTTGCATTTGAAAGGCACTGTCAATTAATTAATCAATAAATCTTTATTTTGTTTAGAACCTTTTTTAGCAAGCACAATCACAAGGGAATACAGAGCAAACATTAGACTGCAATACAAGACAGAAAACAGATTATGTGTAGTCAAGAATACTATATGTATAAAACGGTACTTTACGGAGCAGTAAACAGTAGCTGGACGCTAAATGAAAAACACGAGGGTCCAACGGCAAAACTGAATGTTACATATTAAGAGCAGCTCTGAAATAGTCATTCAAGTTCTTGGCTATTACCCAGACTGTCAAGGTTTACTTTATTCTTTGAGTATCTTATTTTAACAAACACATATTAGAGAGTGGCAAACGGTTTGCTTTCAAATGACTATCCATTCAAACAAAGAGCTGGGTGGCACAAGATGTGTCGGAATTTTGGTAGTGATTGGTGCATTTTGTTGTTTTTGTAGAAGTAAAGTATATATTTCAATGTTATTTTGGCGTCTGTTTTTTCATTTATTGCTTGATCATCATGGCATTTGGTTTGTGACTTGGAACAGCACCTTGGTGACTTCTTGGTTTGCATTTGGACAGGCATGTGGCAGCAAAGCCACAAAACTGGAGAAAGGCTAGAGAAGCCACTGTTTTCATTTTATTAAAGGTAAAACGAAAGCAGATTTATATTTGTATTCTGTTTTATGTTGGTGCACATTTTGGTAAAAAGCAATGCCACGATTTGGGTTTGGTTTTTCTTAGTGTCTGCAGCCTTAGACTGAGTAGGATTTTTCAGAAAATTTTGCATTTCTTTGCAGTATGTTGCCTTTTCAAGTGCCAGTTATTATATTCCTGTGTGCTATCTAATCAATTTACTGTACAGTTGCATTTTTGTTTGCTTTAAAATAAACAGATATCTGAGGATTTTGCTGAAATATGTGTCTGGTGCCCTGATATATGGGGATGCTTTTTTTGCATGCTGACTAAGCAGTGCCACGCGAATAATTTCTATCTTAATGCCAGCAAAACTAAGGAGATGGTCATAGACTTCATAGAAAGCAGACCATCATGGGGGATACTGTTCATTGTGTGAGCATTTTTAAATTTTTAGTGTAGCCATCACAGACGAGCTGAAGTGAACACTACATATGTCAGCTCTTGTTAAAAGGGCTAAGCTGTGCCTCTACTTTCTTATATGTGTGAGGACAGTTTAGATTTCTCCATCTGTTCTCACAAACTTCTATTGCTGCATGGTTGAGTCCATCCTCACTGGCTCTGTCTCATCCTGGTACGGCTCTTGCTCAGCTCACGTATGTAAGGAACTGCAGAGGATGGTAAAGGTGGCACAAAATATTACCAGGACTCTGATTCAGTTTCTGTCTACAAGTTGCAAGGTTGCTGAACAGTCAATCATAAGAAGAAACAGTCTAACATAACAACACACTCATATACAAACAAATGTATTAAGAATGAGAACAGAACAAAATGAAGTGTTGGGTAAGCCACCTTAATAACAAAAAATAAACATTTAAAAATGAAACAAAATAAAGAAATATATGGATGACCAGGTTTCCCTCCTTGGGAGGTGCTTCTGATGATGTGGGTTAGATAATGAATGCTGACTTCTGGCCTAACGATCCTTATATAGTCAGTGGGGCAGAAATAATGGAGCTTCCAGAAGATGACTGAAGGTGATGTCATCATTTTGTCACAGGTGTCTTCTAATTGGAGGACGGAAAGAAAGAAGAAGCAAAAAAACTGTTGAACCTCTCAGCTCTGATATCAGAGTTTTTAGTTTTCCAGAGCTCTAAAGCAGAGTCAACTGTTCTAAGACTACAAAGGAAGCTCTGCCTCATCTAAAATGTCCCAAAACACATTTGTCAAATACGTACAGTTGTATTTGCATTACTATTACAAAGAGTGGGCTAGAATGTGTTGAATTTCATGGCTAGTTCATTCAGAATCAGCAATCATTTTTTGCTGGTTGTCCAATGTGACTTTTTTTCCTCATACATTCGTGTAGCAGCACGATCCATAAAAATCCACTGGAGTGCAGCTTCACCGGACTTCAATGGCACTTCTGTAATGGCAAAGCTTGACGATTATTGGACAAATGCTTCAAAACATAATTTCCAGGGAAGCTCAGCATCTCTGGGGGTAAATGGGGCAGTGGGCTGGCAGGATGCTGGGCTACTGCATGGTGATTGGAGGAACTGTCAAAGTAGCTGGACCTCTTTTCGATTGATGATCATTTTGGCTTTGGAGCATTTCAAGTTCAGTCCCATACAGATTTTGGGCAAGTGAAGTTGTGAGGCAAGTTGCTGCTCATAGTCTGTTATTTGCTAGTAATATAGCCCACTATTTTCATTTGTACACATCCTGCTGTAAATAAAACATAAATATAGTGTTCTTGAGTTTGCTCCTTGTTTCAGTTTAGTCAAGTTCATTCGTTAATTCCAGACTAGATCACGGGGAAGGAACTAGCCAGCCAGAGGTAAGCTGTGTGACTTCTTGGAGTAGAATAGTGCCATGCTTCAGCTATACAAGCTATTGTCTTTAGTGGCAATAATTGGAGCTACATCAGCAGGTGCAGAGTGGAACTCCTCCTGCTTAAAATGAGTCAAGACGTACAGCCGCCACACAATGGGCCAAAACCATTTAAGCAACCTTGTTCTGCTGCCACTGAGAGGAAACTGTTCAAGTCCCTGGAAAAGACTCCCAGTTGGCATGACAGGGTCATACACCATTATCTACAGAAAGAAAGGAGGGCAGAATTTACATATAATTAACAGGATGCATTAATTGACTAAGTTTATGAACTAGGCCTGAAATGTGTTTTCCCTTTTTGAAAAACGTAACATTTTTGAAAGATATAATAATTTTAAAATCTGCCACTGCTCTAAAGGTTCTCCCTAAGTACACGTGTCTGACAATATTTTTATATATTCTTGCAAATATGTCTAGCATGATATAGTGAGAAGTCAATTAAAATGACACCTTTGATTGGCTAACTAAAAAAAGATTACAAGGGGCCTGAGTCGCCTCGAAAACTTGCATATTGTAATCTTTTTTTAGTTAGCCAATAAACGGTGTCATTTTACTTGACTTCTCGCTACATTCATAATGGCTAACACAGTACTACACTCTAGTATTGCATGCTATATAAAGTTTGTGTGTGTGTCTTTCATTGGTACTGTACGATTGTCAGGTGTTCTGAGAAGATACGCAAGTAAGAATTTCACGGTATGGTGTGGACTATGTACTGTGTACACATTACAATAAACATTGCTTGTTTTCCTTCCTTGTCACTCCTTTTCAATTACTCTTAGTTTCAGCCATTTAGGTGTTTTCTGACAGAGCGTGTGAGGCCATGGTGTTCAGTTACTGCTCGCTGATCAAGTGCTGTGGCTAATTCCAGCGTAGTCACCTGAGGAGCAAATAATGAAAGTCAACAGTACTGTAGTAAGGGGCTAGGGCTGTGATTTATCTCTTCTCTTAGCATTGCTTACAAAATGTTGGCTTTTAAATTCTAAAATGTCATCTGTTTGGATTTTATTTAAGGACTAGCCTTGTGCGCCCAACTATGTTACGCGTGTTAAAGTTGTCTGTGAAGGGCTCTCTGTTTAAACGCGGCTGCCAGTCGTGAACTGGGCCCTTCGTCGCACAGCATTATGATTTTTTATAAGGGAAACAAAATTACAAAAGAAAACCCTTTGACATTGATTTGATAGGAACGGCCTACTCGGAATCACTGTCTGAATAGTAATTATGTGGTGGTGTAGGAGCATTTCTGCTTCTCTCCGTTCACAGTCCGTCTCGTTTTCACGACGCTGTCGTTTCCTCTCACGATCTCTTCTCAACCTTTCTCCAATCTCGCAGGTTGCTTTGTGGCAATCCAAAGAGTAAGGCAATATACACGGAGCAATGGTTATAAAAGGGGGACACATAGGTATCCAGGCTCTTTAAAGCATAAATAGGGATCACTTCACTGACATGTGAGCAAGCCACGGTACAACTGTGAGATGCGCAGCACTCGCCGGCTACAACGTAACAATAATAATTTCCGGAATGTGCTGTTACGTTGTCATTTATTTTACCCACTGTCTTTCTTTCATTCATATGTTACGTAGGCATGTACCTTTTATCTTCGGCAATCTCATTCTCTAACCAGGCCTCAGGAGCTAACCAGCGTAACACTGTCCACCACCCCTTTCGTTATTCCGGCACATTGTTGACATCCGTGAGTAACAACAACGTACTAAACTGGAAGGTGGTCTACGCATGCGTGGAATTCGCGGACAAACAAAGATCAAGATCCAAATGAAGATTATATATAAAGATTAGTTAATTTAAAGCACAACAATTTGTTTAGTTTGAATGTCTGTGTTTTGAGGTGTGACTGGAGTACTACAGTCTTCAGTAGTATAAGCCTGGAGGAGATTCTTAATGCAATGCCTATGTTTTAGCTGTCTCTCTACTGCCATCTAGTGCTTCTTCTTCTAATTCATTCGTGGACAAACAAAGATCAAGATCCAAATGAAGATTATATATAGAGATTTGTAAATTTGATATTGGCTTTTCAGATTTAGAGTTTGGGATTTCTGTGGTGGTTTGGCACCCTGCCCGGGATTGGTTCCTGCCTTGCTGCCCTGTGTTGGCTGGGATTGGCTCCGGCAGACCCCTGTGACCCTGTGTTCGGATTCAGCGGGTTGGAATATGGATGGATGGATTTCTGTTTTTTACTTTAGATGTATTTAGTTTGTCCTTGGTTCATTTCAATTTAGACTCAGTGTTCTTTCTTGTGTTATTGCTTGTTTCTTTGAGGATTTAGTGAACTGTTTAGGGTTCGATTTTCTTCTGTCTTTTCTCTGGAGTTTCCTCTCTTAGAGTTGTGTTTCTCTTTGTTTTTTATTCAAGTACTTTATTTAATATGTAAATTAGGTATTATCTTTGTTTTGTGTATTCTTGCTAATTACTGTAAAATATTTATTAGCTATGTCTTTCCTAGCTTGTGTTACATCTTTTCCTTTCTAATACATATTTATCATCAACTGTTTACATAATCACCAAAAAGCAGGCCACGCAGCCTATCAGTGGCCATTTTGTCCTGTATGCAGAGCTTAGATGTCATATACTGTACCTTCTGCCTTTTCTGTCTGCCTGCTACTTAAAGAGAGATACAGTTTTTCAGTTTTTATGTGTCGCTTGCAGCAACATTCTGTAGGCTGTTTGAAAACCTGCATGTTTTTGTGGTCTTGCTACTTGACCCTTCACTGCCTTTATGTAGAGTTTTGAGTCTATGTTTTAATGTTTAATACTCTAGCAGCCACCCAAGTTCTGGTTTTGATCACAGTTCTATCTGAGGCACAAACTGGCTGCTTAACCTCTGCCAAGTTACCTGGCAGGCATACAACAAAATGCAGTGGATTCGGAAAGTATTCAGAACCCTTCACTGTCTATAAACTTAATTGTGTTGTAGATGTAATTTTAAATGGAAAAAATTGGCATTTTGGCCCCTCATTCTACACTCAATAGCCCATAATGACAAAGTGGGAACATGTTTTCAGAAATGTTTGCAAATTTATTAAAAATCAAAAATTGAATTCTCTGATTCGTATAAGTATTTTGTAGAAGCCCCTTTGGTTGGAATTCCAACTTCCAGTCTTCTTAAGTAAGTCCCTTAAAGCTTTGCTCACCTGAATTTGGTTGGGCAGTTGATCCTATTTCTATTGACAGATCCTCTCAAGGTCTATTAGATTGGATGGGAAGTGTCTGCAAAATGCCATCTTCAGATCTCTCTACACATTTTCTATGGGGTTTAACTCTGGGCTTTGGCCTGACTTCTCAAGGATAGTCAGATACTTGTCCCAAAGCCACTCCAATAATGTCTTGGCTGTATACTATATACTGTAGTTTGGATCATTGTCATGCTGGAAGGTGAATCCATTGCTTCAGTCTTAGGACACATGCACCCTGGAGCAGATTTTCCTCTATTTGATCGAATTCGTCCTCCCCTCAATTCTGACCAGTCACCCTGTCCCTGCCACCAAGAAGCACCCAAGAGCATGATGCTGCTACCACCATACTTCACAATATGGATGGTATTAAGCGGTTAATGAGCAGTGTCTGGTCTTTCTCAGACATAGTGCTTAGAGTTCTACCCAAAGATTTCAGTCTTGGTCTCCAGAGAATATTTTTCCTAATGCTCCCAGAGTCTTTAAAATGTAATTTGGTAAAATGTCAAGCAGGAGTTAGCCACTCTATGATAAATGCCTGATTGATGGAACACTGCTGAGATGGTCACCCTTCCAACAGCTTCTACCATCTCAGCAGAATGACCACTGGGCCACCCCCCTGATCAAGGCACTTTTTGCCCAGTTTCTCAGTTTGGTCAAATGGCCATCTCCAGGTGGTTCCAAACTCCTTCCATTTCACAATTATTAAACTCTTTTGAACACTAAAAGCTTTAGAAATGGTTTTCTATCCTTGCTGTGATTTATGTCTCAGCACTTACAGTATTTTATCACATCTGAATACTTTCTGAATCAACTGTAACCTTCTATATTCCTTTTTTTTAAAACCTTAATGGAGTGCCAGTACAATGCATAACATTAATGTGCTTAAGCACACACCCTCACTCATTCATACAGGACATGTATATGTTTAACAGTTTAATTATGAGGGGGCAAGTTAAGCATCCAGAAGGACTCATATGGACACAGGATAAACGTGCAAAGTCCACCCATGGAGAGGAAATTGTGATCATTGAAGCTTTACAGCTACATTAATCACTGCTTTATCAGGCTCAAAGAGCAACTTCCTAGTTATCCTCAAAGTGTGTTTTAATACATAGGTTGGAAACAGCAGAGTATAGATCAACATGTTTTACATTAAACTTAAATCTGTAATTAACTAGAGTATTTTCAAAGCTATTTAAATGTTGACAAAGAATCATGTGTCCAGAAGGTCGTTTGGTCAGCTCACCCTTCCAGAATGTGTGCTCTTAACCTGCTGATTGAGAGAAGAGAACCCTTGATGTACAATTTACCTGTGCGAATGTCCTGCTGGGCTTAGGATAATGTAAAGCTGATGGAAATTAACTTGAGATGCTGAACAGCTATAAGATGCTTAAGTGAAATGTGCTGTCAATTAATGTATTACCATAACTGTATGTATTACATAACTGACCTAATTAAAAGATGCCATTGGTTTCACACATATTTCAAATGGATTAATTTAAGTGTGTTATTGAGTTTGATTGGATTGTCAAGCATTACTGCCAAAGTGCATTGGGAGCAGGCTGTCTGATTCCAGACTGCGAGAGATAAGGAGAAGGATACGAGAGGGGATAGGTACAGAGATACGAGATAGAGAAGCAAAAACTTTGGACAGAAGTCAGATTTACCTCTATGACTTTTCAGTAGGAGATGTTAAGTTGACCATAGTGCACACTTGGCTAGATCTTTTGTTTGGGGGCAATGATGGCTTCCTATTACATGAATTCACATATGATGAAGGAGAAAGTTCTTTAAATTCCCGTGGGTTATACTGTATTGTCAGTCAACTCTTTCAACTAACAGTTATGCTCCTTAAATGGAGCAGATGGCTTATCTCAAACCAACTGTAAAATAGTTCAAATGACCGGTTTCCTTCGGATAAGCTCATTTTCATACAGTTTCTGTTTTTCAGAATTTGTTTCTTAATGTCGTCACATCAGTTTGCTTCTCAGGCATCTTCCATTGTCTTCTGGGGATCCAAAAGCACCTCATGTGTGATGTCAAAAAATGTATTTATGAAAAGGACACCTTGGACGTGGTTAACAGCGTCATCTCTTCTGATCTTTTGTCTCTGAAGAAATATATTTAATTTTTCTAATAAAGTATCTATCTATCTATCTATCTACTTTTTAATTTTATCATTCATCTGACCTTATCATCATTTATGGACTGTATTTTTCTTAATTATATACATTATCTATCTTATGTAAGTGTGCATTATTGATTTTTATATACTATTTATACATTATTATTCTTATTTCATTTTAATTTGTTTTCCTTTGCATGAAACTACTTCTTTGACATTTTGTAAAGCACTTTGAGCTTCAGTGTTTGTATGAAAATGTGCTATAGAAATAAAAGATGTTGCTGTTACATGTTCCAAAGATCAGAAAAGGTTTATTTTCCCCCAGTGAAACTGCCTTCTGTAATCTCCTTTTTAAATATCGGAGTATCT
Source organism: Erpetoichthys calabaricus (assembly GCF_900747795.2). Classification (NCBI taxonomy): domain Eukaryota; kingdom Metazoa; phylum Chordata; class Cladistia; order Polypteriformes; family Polypteridae; genus Erpetoichthys; species Erpetoichthys calabaricus. Next base: position 29,686,353 of record NC_041409.2, on the reverse strand, counting down.
CGTCTTATGCTTTAATTAATTTCAATTTTTGAAAAAGTGTCTGTCTTCTGACAATATAGATGTTTCAGTAAAATGTTGTATAGGGTTGCATTTTCTATTAGTATTTTGTATTTGTAAATCTATGCATGATTTGTAAGTTCATCTTATGAGAAGAGTGCTATAAAAGAATAAAATGAATTTAAACAAATGTACAGTAAATAAAATTTTAAAGCAAAACAAACTTTCAAATAAATAAATGACCATGCAAACTTTTTCAAATAAATGTTTTTAATGCATATAAGAAAAAGAAGAGACAGCTGTCAAAATAAGTCATATGTTAGTAAGTAAATGTGGCAAATTTATTTTACTTTTTATTTATTCTCGCATTTATTTAGAATAAATTTATTTATACTTTTGCTACACTTTGCTTCAGAATTCCACTTTGCACATTTACATTCGTGTTTGCATTTTTTTCAACATTGGATTTTACATTTCAAAGTATGCTCTGTATTTTTATACTTTTCAAAATGCAGTCAATATTTCTGTTTACATTTCAAAGTACACTTCAAATTTCATTTGCTTTTCAATATAGTAGACAAAACTGGTGCTGTCAATCACAGAATGGCCAAAACCCTAGCAGGATTGTATCTAGATCTCATGTTCCTTGCAGCTGAAGGAAACTCTGACCTGAAGTATCATTACAGTCCACATTAATAAAGACATCGCCACAGAATACAGCACAAAGATCACTGTATTATTGTCAGCCTTGTCATGGTGCCTCTCCGCATGCATGATTTGCTTCAGTACTCAGTGATGTCCTATTTAGCAAAAATAACTTTATGTAATAAACATTTCTTAAGAACGCTTGAATAGATGGGGAGAATCTTTAATCATTGCGGCAAACATTGCTGTGATTTTTTTTTCTGCTGCATTTTAAATGAGATATATGTCTGGGCTTTGATTCATCCATCTTCTTCATTTTGAGTCATACTATTGTGATTTTACTTCAGTCCTGAGATTCTAACTGGGTACTTAATCTACGAGTGAGAGGTGTTACTACATGAAAACACAACTATCTCATTCATTCCTGACCAACAACAAGCAACAAGGTGCTCAGAAGGTTTGTGTTTGCCTGACAGTGCAGGGGCACAGCAAGCTGCACAAATCCTACAATATTCTATGTACAGTGATATCATGGGTGAACCAAACTCTGACTCAGATATTAAATTATGTTCCTGATTAACTCACATTTTAGTTCATAATAATGAAAATGCTTGAAACTGCCTGTCCGTTAAACTAGGACATTTTATATTAGCAAATGCGATCATATATAACATTTAACTTTGTGCTTTGTTCTGTGATAGCAGTTACGTAAAATACGTCTTAATCTGTAAATGTTTTAGCGGGTAACTATTTTGGATGTTATTTAATGGCAGAGATGTATTGCTCAGATGTGCCTTTTTATATGAATGCTCATTGGTGGGATTGAAATATCCGTCCATCCATCCATTTTCCAACCCGCTGAATCTGAACACAGGGTCACGGGGGTCTGCTGGAGCCAATCCCAGCCAACACAGGGCACAAGGCAGGAACCAATCCCGGGCAGGGTGCCAACCCACCGCAGGACACACACAAACACACCCACACACCAAGCACACACTAGGGCCAATTTTAGAATCGCCAATCCACCTAACATGCATGTCTTTGGAATGTGGGAGGAAACCGGAGCACCTGGAGGAAACCCACGCAGACACTGGGAGAACATGCAAACTCCACGCAGGGAGGACCTGGGAAGTGAACCCAGGTCCCCAGGTGCCCCAACTGCGAGGCAGCAGCGCAACCCACTGCGCCACCGTGCCGCCGGATTGAAATATTTACCTGCTAATATAGGTGTAGTGAGAAGTCAAGCAAAATGACTAAACTAAAAAGAATACAGGATGCAAGCTTTCGAGGGGGCCTGAGTTGCCTCAAAAGCTTGCATATTGTAATCTTTTTAGTTAGTCTTCTTATTATATCCATAATGGCTAACACAGTGTAACACCCTCGTATTACTGCTAGTACAGATAAACGAACCTAAGTGACAACAGAAGCTGTTCTCTTAAGACTAATCAGACTCGCTATGGGGAGCCACCACCAGTTGGTGTAAAGAATCCTCTTGGATGTCATTCATAGCATTGACTCAGGACTTTTTTTATTTAGTATTTTCAGCATCAGCATGCTACATCATTATTGCACATACCACCCCACATAATGTTTGTTGTTTTTTATTTTTAATCTAAATGTATCATAGACTGTGCTTTTAGTTTAAATACCCTTTCTGCCTAGAATCAAGTTTTCATGCCAAGAAAGTGATTTAAATATTGAATTTCTTTTACACAGTGAAAATAATGATCTTCAGTCTCTGGTCCCGAATAATAACTCATTTAAGGACAGAAATTACCAGCTATCCAGGAGCAGCTTAAATGTGGGGGTCAAGCAGCATGAAGAAGGCTAAGCAGTAAGGACAAGAATGCACCTACTTTCATCTCACAGCTTTAGAATATGTGAATATCCGTGATTACTTCCTGCTAGTCTCAACATTATTTAAAAAGGTGTATTTATTGAATGTTGTAGCGTTGTGATGAAAACTGGTGGTATTTCATTTTGTATATTTGAACCATACAGAGAAACAAAGTGGCCTGCTTGTATATTTTTATGTTAAGGCAGTAGGGAATAGGATGGAATGTGTCAGTGTAAGAATTATTATTAAAGTAATAATAATGCATTTTATTTATAGGGGCACTTTACATTAGCAGTAAATCTCAAAGTGCAACATAAAAAGATTAAACAAAGGCAAGGCAGATAAAAACAGATAAAACAACAATAATTACAGCATTCTTGTTAATAAGCTTTCCTAAATATAAAAGTCTTTAGCTGTTTTTTACAATCTGCTGTGTTCTCAGGCTCTCTGGTAGGCCATAACAGAGCTGTGGAGCAGCGGCCGCAAAGGCTCGGTCACCCATTGTATGAAGTTTGGTCACAGGGGGGTGAAGGCAGTAGGTATTTGTAAAACGGAGGTTTCTTGTAGTGGATTGTAATATAAGAAGTTCCTTAAGATATTGTGGAGCATTTCCATGAATACACTGGTGAGTAAACAAACAGAGTTTGTATTCGATACGGAGATGGATAAGGAGCCAATGAAGTGTGAATACAAGGACAGCTGATCTAAAATACAAGAGATCAACTAATGGTACTGCAAAATTAGAGTGTCCGTGAAAACATATACCATAAGATGTTACTAATTTATTTCTCTTCTTCCAGTCCTGCCTTTTTAATGTAATTACAGTAATTGAAGCCATATTGGCACAGTGGTAGCGCTGCTGACTTGCAGTAAGGAGACCCGGGTTCACTTAAAAAAAAAAACCCAACTTTTTCTTTAAACCCACTAGATCAGATGTTGTCTCTTTTGTGTGATTAAATATCTAAGTGTTAAGACAAAATATTGACCAAAACACAGCAGGTATCAAAATCCAGACGACGTGATAGAAAGGAGGACAAAAATTTCCCCCTAAATATCCATTGGATATTTGCTGATGTCATTTGTTGAGCAGCAGGGGTCAAGTACACTGGCACTCGATAGTAGCACTTCACAGTATTGCTGTGAAGAAGGTTAACAGGTAGAAGCTGGGGTCAGAAACACCAAGGTCAAAACCAGGGCTCCCTTATCGTACTGCAGCGTGGTGCAAATTAAACACCATGGGGGTCATGAGGCAGATAGACGGCAGAAATATGACAGATGGTCCCTGACAATGACAGGCTGGATAGACACACGCAGCCACGTTACTGCTCGGAAGATGAGTAACTGTTCTTTTTATCATTTCTTTTCTTTATTTAAAAGTAGGATTGGATCAGTGTTACGTTTATCAGCTCTTCTGATTAGTTTGGAATAATTACATTGTAACAATCGCCCGATACGGAAACACGATTACTACACTTCACCAGGGAAGTGGACGATATTTGAAGGGTAAAATAGCATGAACATATTTGGTCCTCGGTCCTTTGGCATGTACAGACCTAAAATGGGGGCCTGGCTTTAAAATTTAAAAAATATTGAATAAATAGTCCCAACATATACAATAGTGCCCCTCTAGGGATAATCACCATGTAACCTCTGGGTAAATGAAATAAGTCGCAAAAATAATTTTATAGATTGTAAGGAAACAAAGGACAAAGAGAGCCTAAAGCTTTGGGGCACCAGCTAGTGATCCGTGTAAAATTATTTGACAAAATAACAAATACCAGTTAACAGCAAAAAGAACATCTTTCCAGTTGTGAGTCAAAATGCAACTGGCACAAAATGACAGTGGAGTCGGTTAATAGATGGGTGAAGCCCAAAAGGTGTGCTCAGGTGACCAGAACCCAGAAGTGATGTCATTCATCTTCTCATCACCAGTCATCAGCTCTGCAGGAAAAAGGAGAGGAGAGACATTAGGCGACAACGCTAGGCCTTGAGTCAGGGTAGGATTGCCATTAGACAAGTCTGTAGTTGTCTCCCAAGCGCAGATGTGTGACAAAATAAATCTTTTCTTATGGAAAGGCAAAAAGGAAAAACTGAAGGAGAAAAGGGCTATAACTAAAAAGACAATCCAGGGCGAACAAATCCAAGACAAAAAAAAACAAAAAAACAAAAAGCAAAATCCAAGGAAAGAACTGAAAAAGCAAACAAACAACAAAAGAAATACCCCCAGAACATCTGACGAATTCAATGAAGCACTGCTGAGACCACCTCTCAATCCTGACTGTAAAGGCTGAGGGGCTCCTTCTCTTGGAGTTCGGCCGACAAACACAAGCAAATGGAGGAGCATTTAAAGTAGGGAATCCATTCCCGGGCTCCCCAGACATTTTTCATTCCCGCATTCCTGGAAATGAAACTGCTGTAATTCCCGGGAAAACGGGAACAGCCAAGCTCGCATAAATAGCGTGTAAAAGTGTAAAAATCGATCAAGAAATAACAGAGTTATAGTTGAAAATAATTAAGGTGGTGCCGTTGCTGCAGCTTGCACTTCATCAGACAACAGCTTTGCACAGCAACTTGAAATGGCAATGCGTCAGTCTGTTGCATCCGCATTATCTGTGCCAAGAAACTTGACCTCACAGAATGATGACAAGAAACTGGATGCATCAGTAAAAGCTGAAGTGGCGGTGTTTCAGTGTAACGACAAGCGCGGGCGTTGTTTAGAACAAGTGTATCAGTATCTGATGACTGTGCCACCTACTTCAGTGAAGGCACAGCATGCTTTCTCAGCAGCTGGTGTACTTCTGTACGAAGGTGCGCTCTCGCCTGGACAACTGCACGCTGGACACGTTGTGCTTTCTACGCTCTTATTACTGCAACTAACTAGATACATGTACTTATATGACAGCAAGAACTGCTTGTAGATAAGGTTAGTCTTTTATTTGTGTCAACATATTGCAGTTTTATTAAAAATAAGTGTCGGTCGTTCTAAAACCGTTCACATGTGAGATGCCCGTGCACTGTGTCATCCCTGGGCACCCGGGATTCCCAGGAATGAATTGCGGAATTCCAGAATTCCCGGGAATGGATAAACCCATCCGGGAATGGATTCCCTAATTTAAAGATACGGTCCATAAATGACCAACAGTGAATAAACTTAAAATAGAATTAGAATATCTACTGCTGATTAAATATTACTTTCTTTTTGTGAGCCATCCTTTCAGGCTGTAATGAATAAAATGAGGTGTAAAAAATATTACCATACATTTATTTTGTTTAGAAAACAAACATGCAGACCTTTTTTACTTGAATGCATTAAAGAGTAGCAATTTCAGAGTAAGTACAGTAGATCACCTTAAATTCTTTGTTACACAAGGCAAGTCATCAGTTTTGTAATGTCAAGCATGTAAATCCTTAAACAAAATACACAATAACCTTCTGGAAAATCTAGTGTAAAATAGAAATGGCATTTATAACACAAGCTGCAGATCCTTCTTATTCCAGGATAGGCAACAAATGGTTAAGATGTTCATTCATGTCGACTCTTGATATATTCATAGGAGTAAAGGCATAATGTCATTAATTAACTGTGTCAGAATGGTTGCTAAAGTAGCAGCTATTAGATGATGCATTTCAAATTGATTTTTAAAAAATGAGATTCTTGGTAATTTATCATGCAATTGTTCTTTAACACTGCAGTGAGGTGACTAAAATGTTAAGGCAAGTACCATTTTTACTACTTATGTATGTTAATTCAGCAAAGCTATCATTTCGAAGTGAAAGAAGAAGCAGATGATGCTATCAGTAATAAAAGAACTTTTGTAAATGGTACTGCATATTTGGATCAAAGGAAATTTTTACTCTTAAGTACAGATACAGCATTCATAATAATGCGCCGTGATGTGGCCTTTCAGGGACTATTTTGGCATTTTTTGCCTAATTTATTCAGCAGGTAACGCTTTGCACAAATGTTTCATTTTCTGTATCCCAAATATGAAATACATTCTGAGTTTACCATATACAGTAACTTTGGTGAAGAAGGAGTTAATGGTGTACTCATTTTTACTTATCATCACACCTACAAAAGGTGTTAATTGAATGGCTGGCATGTTATTTGCTTAGAGAATATTATATAAAATAAATAAGAAAAATGAAGCAAATTAGCTTTTCAGAGTTGTGTTTTTACATGTATGTACATATTGCATATAATGTCCTCTCATTCTTGAGTTTTATTTTTTTCATTAAGGAGAAAACTGCATTCATGTCCACCTAATGAAGGTTGAAGAACTTAATTTTTTAAATGATTAATTAAGTTTAACTATAAACCCAGTGTACACACTTACACGTATGAGCATCACTCACACAGTCTGAAATAACATAATTTACATGATAAATGCACCATTCTGAAGTAAACTATAGCCAACAGAAGGGAATTTTACTTTTAGAATATTTCTGATACTGTATATTAAGCTTCTTCATTCTGGAATGATGTCGTTTTACTGTAAGAACTTTAAAATGCCAATATCATCCTTCTGGAATTGGCAGAAACGTTCTAAATAGAGTGTTGCTATGTAAACTTGTTTTTCTACATTATAGATAGATAGATAGATAGATAGATAGATAGATAGATAGATAGATAGATAGATAGATAGATAGATAGATAGATAGATAGATAGATAGATAGATAGATAGATAGATAGATAGATAGATAGATACTTTATTAATCCCCAAGGGGAAATTCACATACTTTATAAATTATAAATTCACATATTGTGAGCATCTCTTTACAAAGGTTTGCCTATGCAGTCTCACAGGGACGATTTGTATCAAGTCAGCCAAGTGGAGATCTAGCAGCTTGCTTATTTTTATCAAGTCATTTAATATCAAGGAGGTAACAATCTGGTATGGCCTCTTTCTGACCAAGCACCTTCTTGGCTGTTAGTTTTGTGTTTGCAGGATGAATGAATGCAACAGATGCACTGCTCTTTCATCTTGGTTTTGTCTGTGCTATCTCCTGGCTCTTTCTTCATGTACGTTCCCATTTATTTGTGTGTTGGTTGCTTTCCTGGAGCTTCCTGTGTCAAACCAAAAATGCAAACATATACCTTTTTTTTTGTAACCCTGTCTGCCCTCTTGCTTAAAGCCGCACTTCTTAAGACCTTTCCAGATGGTAGAGTCATTAATTAAGTAGAACAGGTCATGTTCACGGGGCCCCTGTAGTTCCCTGGATGTAGCATTTGGGTTCAGTTTAATTTCCCTGAACCTTATATGATCTGTGATTTACTGGGACACCCACCACCTGGAAAAATGACGATGGTTTTGCATGTTCTCCCCTAGTAAACAATCATCTTCACTGTGAAAGTCTAGTTGTTTGGAAATGGATCCTGACTCATTACCAGCAACAGTTGTTTCTCTCAAATTACTGAAGATACCTTTTGTCCTTGGCATGTTGTCCCCACAAAGCAGAATGCTCGATGTTGATAGCATCTAATCATCAACTAATCAAACAGGGCACCTAATTACCAGCCTAATGAATATGGAAGCAGTAAGGACATCCTTACGTCTGCAGAGATTCTTTCTGTAAATTGTCTTATTTTTTACTGACTAAAAATTAAAATCAGTTATGCATCATCTATCATCAGAGTTAGTTAGAAATATATGATTATACGATTTGAAACATTAAAGCCATATGATTCAAAGAGATAGTGCGTAACATTTCACATGACTGTAGGTTAGTATTCCGGGGACTACTGAATGTGTACTGTCTATTCCCATATGAGGCTTCTGACACTTTCATTGAGATCTCTGACGTGTTGCTTTTACAGCGATATATTTATTAAAGTTTCGTATTGGCTAAGCAGTGTAAAGTCCTTTAAAAAGGAGAATACAGATCATCAGAGGATATGGTTTTTTTCTGTGACAGTTAATTAACATGACATGTTTGTCAGTACTGAGGCTCCTTCAGTTGAAAAAGTGGCTCTGCATTTGAAAAGGAAAGCACGCACTGTGTCATTAGATAGAAGGCTGTCAGTTTCGTTGATGACAGCAGAAACTTTCAAACTAAACACATGAATAGTCTGTACTTGATGTGCAGAAAATAAGATAGAACTCTAAAAAAATGCTGCAGTGTTGCATAGAAGTACACAGAGTTACGGAAGCACTCAGATATCCAAATTAATCCAAAGTAAACCAAACCACACTTTCTATACACTGAAGTGACAGTCTTTTGACTTTGAATAATATCTTTTTTTAAATACATCTGAATTTAATTCCAGTAGAGGAATTCATCCGACAGCTCTAGCTGACAGATGACTGAATGCCTTTTGTGTATTTTTGTCATATCTTTCTTCCATTCCGTTTTCCTGCCTTTTCTTTTTTTTGCCATTTTTATGTCTGGAAATCTCCAGTTGTCTTCAGAATTTTTTAAAAATTTTATTGATTTTGCAAATTATAGCAAGTAATACCCAAGTCAATCAAAAATACAATCAGTGCTATGGCACATATATGTATTTTTCATGTCGATTTTAACACCTATCTGCTGATTTCTAACATTCAAGATGGCGACACCATAGTAATGACTGACATTGTGGAATCATGCACAGGCTCCTCATTGTGTGATGGATGCACAAGCATATATCATCATGGTGGTAATTAAAAAAAAAAAAAACGAGACATGAAGATAACTTACTATTTGAAAGCTAATTGTGTTACCATTTTTTAATTCATTGTCATAGGGTTTGCTTCCTTTGTTTATTTTTGCACTTTATTTTTTTTCTTAGTGCTCTGTATGTCGGCCTTTTGCCCAGCAGACGTCTTGTTGTGGCCAGACCTGAGGGGACCATGTATATCCAATGAGACTGCTAGACCCATCCGTGAACTGACTGACATCTCTCCAAACTCTAGCACAAACAAAGAGCTGTAAATCAATGATTGACAACTCTGTTGGACAGAAGAACTCCCCTAGAAGGAGACACTGATTTTGTAATTTGAGGTGACTAATCCAATCAGGAGAAGGTTCCACCTTCCTTCATAAACCAGTTGCACTCATTTACTGAACAGAACTCCAGTCACACACTCACAAGAGTCTCTGGAGAATTCTGAGTGAACTCTGAGGATTACAAAGTGATTGAAAGTCTCTGAAGGTTCTCTCTGAAACTACAAGCTGATGAGCTGCGCTCTGTCTCTGTCTATGTGGAGTTGAAAGCTGAGCTTGAGTCTGCCAAGGCAAAGTTGTGCCAGTAGTATGAAAATGCTAAGCAGCAGCGCTTACCCAAAGAAGGGAATTTCAGCATTTAAATTCTTGTGCCAGAAAGAGTAATGCATTTCCATGTGACGTTGCAGATGGCACAGCAAAGGACGTAACTGAGGAAAGCGGCGCACACCACAAAGATCATGCAGCAAAGAGAAAGAGTGCATTACAATGCAAGAAAAATCCTTCACTTGAACCCGGAGCATCAATAAAAGCAACAACTCCACACAACATTGGACATTATCTTTAAAGACTTTATACAATAAACTATTTATCTGTTCCAAAATAAATTAGAACTCTAAATAGCAAGTAACCAGCCAACCTGTTCTATATTATACTGTATGGTTATCTGTCTGCATCGTTTATTAACAATAAATTAATATATTGATATATATATGTGCCTAATCGCCAGAGACCTGCCTCCTACAATGGAGAAAGGTAAGGTAAATAAAGTAGGAGCCTTAACTAATCATTTAATTAATTCCTGACATTACCGAAGGCAAAACTGATAATTAATTAACCAAGTAAAATCTCTCCTCACTTCTTACACTGCTATCTCGTGTCATGCCTGGGTGAAAGTATACACAAAAGATTTTTAATAAAAGGATCAGGAAAAATGATTATAATCCAAAAACAGGCCAAAATTCAAAACCTGGGAATCAAGGTGTCAAGAGACCAAACCAATACACTAAACTAGAATCGCAGTCAAGAAGTCACAAGCAAAAAATGTAAGAATCAATAGGAGGAAAACAGCAGCATGAGAGCCTTTAGAACTCGTCTTATCCACAAGCTTGGATGAAGTACAGTACCTATTGAACGCTTGAATGCCTGGGTTATAAGTTATCACGTGTGTGACATCAAAGCAAACAACATCCCAGGATATGCCCCTAATAATGCATCCCTGATGATGGAACTACAAAATGGCAGGAAACCCGGATAACAAAATGGCGACACAACTTAAACAAATAATAACTTCGATAAAAATGATCATACTGTAGCTCAAAATGACTAAAGAGCACAAAATAATGATCTACTCTGAATTTACATGGCCTTCAAAAAAATACTTTAGAGTATGAGTTGGGAAAAATGTTGTTTTACAAAAAAGAATATTCAGAGTCTGAAATGCTATAACAACTGTAGTCTGTATAATCGTTACAATAATAATAATGCATTTTTTAATATAGTGCCTTTCCCATGCTCAAGGTTATATTTGCTAAAATGTGATATCCTGGAACATATGCCAAAAATGTATCCTAAGTCCCAGAGAAATTCAGTAGATTCTGTGGTCAATCAAGTTCTGGGATTCCAGGGCCTCACACAAATATGTCCTCCTCTGCTAATAGTAACTGAAGAACCAGTTATTTAAATAAGTACAGTAGATAAGCGACTTATTGATCCCAATATGATAATACTATGTACAGAAGACCACACAGCAGTCAGAAACACACATTTTTATCCTTTTTTACCAGTAAAATTGACACACTAAGTGCCTCCATCACTCATCCCATCTCACATGTTGACATGCCAGGTCCCACTTTAAATCTTTTAGCTTCATTTAACCCCATTGTAGAATCAGAGCTATTTGACCTGATATCTCAAATGAAGTGTTCCTCCTGTTCCCTTGATATTGTTCCATCAAAATTTCTCAAGGAAGTCATCAGCTCTGTTGGGCCAACCATTTTGGCTATTATTAACAGTTCCCTATTAAGTGGCTGTTACCAGAAAATGTGAAAACTGCAGCTGTCCATCATCTACTTAAAAAGCCTGATCCTGACCGGTCTAATTTAAATAATTATAGACCTATCTCAAAGCTCTCTTTTCTGTCTAAGGTGCTCGAAAAGTTTGTAGCTGGTCAACTTTTAGCAGTCATACATGAGCACATTATTTCTGAACAATTTCAGTCGGGATTCAGAGAAAACCACAGCACTGAGACTGCACTCCTTAGAGCAGTGTTTCTCAACCTCGGTCCTGGGGACCCACTGTGGCTGCAGGTTTTTGTTCCAACCAGCTTCTGTTTTTAATTGGACTCCTGGGCTAATTAAGTGAACTGATATTTCCCAAGTTCTGTGTTTTGGGAACAATATAGAAATTAGAAAACTACGTTTGGTTAAAAAGAAAAAAAAAAAAAAAAAAAATATTATATATATTAAAATGTACCAAGAAGTTATATAAGAATAATGTATTTTTTTCTTTTTAACAATATTTTCATCTTGATTTTCATTCTACTTTTCTAGGTGTTCTAATTGTTTAATTAATCCATTATTTACTAATTAGTGGATCTGATGCTAAAGTAGTTGCAGCCTTTGCTTATTCAGTGTTGTTTGCTAGCGTGTCTGCTCTGCTCATTTTTAATTCTCATTAATAAGATACAACAAAGGGGAAAAACTACACAGAGAAAGGGCAAAATATGATGAAATCAACAAAAGAGAATTAAGCATTTAAATCTATAGCAAAATCAGAAATATTTCTAAATGTCTTATAAATGTAAAAATCATGCTGCTGTGCTTTTCTGAATGTAGGATAAAAGAAAAATAATACCAGCTAATTAAATGAGATCAGTGTTATCGGGTGTTGTCACTGAATAGGAATCTGGTTGGAACAAAAACCTGCAGCCACAGGGGGGGCCACAGGACCGAGTTTGAGAAACACTGCCTTAGAGTCATTAATGACCTTCTTAGAAATAAGGACGTGAGCAAGACCTCAGTTTTAGTTCTCTTTGATCGAAGTGTAGCCTTTGGCATGATTGATTACTCTATACTGCAAACAGACTGAACCACTGGGTTGGTTTATCTAGAACAGTATTAAAATGGTTTCCTTCTTATTTGTCAAATAGAAAATTTTAAGTTGTCAGTCGCAACAAAATGTCTTGCAATTCCATCCCAAATTATGTTGTACCACAAGGTCCTATCCTGAGTCCTTTATTATTTTATGTCTATATGCTACTCTTACGCTTTATTATAAGTAAGCATGGCATTCAGTTCCATTGCTATGCTGATGATCTATAGCTTTACTTAGCTTTTGCAGATAATAATTCAAGTAGTTTTGCCATTCTTCACGACTGTATTACCGACATAAAGAACTGGATGTTATTTAATTTCCTTCAACTAAATTCAGATAAAACATAAGTGCTAATTGTGGGTAATTGAGAAAATGCTAATCTGGTTAAGGCTTCCATGGGAAACCTAGCTTTTAACTTTAAAATAATGGCCAGAAACTTTGTTCTTTTTGACTGCAGGTTAAACTTCGACTTTCATGTCAAAAAATGGGCAGTCTTGTTTTTAGCAATAATCCTTAAATGATAAAGTCAGACCCATACTGGGCTTCAGGGACACTGAGAAATTAATTCATGCTCTTATTACTTCTTGTGACGATGCGGGAGAAGCTCCACGCTCCCATCTTCCTTCTGGGAGCTCTGAACCCAACACCGTCGGTAATGTCACCGAGGAGCTAGGCAGTGAGGCACAACATAGCAAAGGGATTGTGCAAAAAGTGCTAAGTGCTTTAATTACAAACAGCAAACAAAGCAAAGTGTCCAAATTAAAGTGCAGTGCTTAAAAAAATCTTCAAATAAATAATCCATAAAAACAAGTGAAAGGGTGGAAGTTAAAAACCAATAGATACATCCTTGTAAAAACAACAACAAGGTTAAAACAATGGCTGGAAGCTGTCCCTTTTAAAAATAATAAAGCCGATGCCTTTCTTCTACTGGTGACTCCTCTGCTTCTCCCATCCAGGCTATGCACCAGGGGAGCCACCCTACCCGCAGCTAACCTGCTCTGTCTTCTGATCTGGAGGCTTCCCGATCCCTGGCTTTGGTTCTGCTCTCCCCAGACCGAGACTTGGGTTCCCCAGCGACCAGGACGCTCACACGTGGAATCCACCTCCCAAGCCTCCCGACTCCCGCGGTGAGCCATCCTTCTTCCAGTCACTCCTGCTCCTCACAATGCTGCAGCAGGAGCGACCACTACCAACTGCCCTAGGTGTCGGCCAAACACCCCGCTAGGGCTCACTGTCCAGCTGCCTGTGAGCCAGCTATCCTCTCCCTGCTTCCTGCCTTCTTCTCCAGCAACCTCTGTTTGTGTTTCCTTCTCTCTTTCTCCCTTACCAGCCGCCTCTTGCTTCTATTTATTACGGGGACGTGGATCAGCTGTGGCAATTAGCAGCCCCTGGGAACAATTATGGATGCAGACGACTCCTCACTTGTGCACTTAAGTTAAGACCGCCCACATCACAATTTCCCCCGGGAACCACTCGGCCACACACACCACGCTCCCTCGCTAAGCTGCAAGTGCAGCGATTATTTTAAAAAGTGGCCTTTTCGACGTGAGCTGTGGACCCATTACACCACACCTCTCAGCTGGATTATTGTAACTCCTTGCTCTCAACTCTTAGCAAAACAAGTCTATCTAGGCTGCAACTTGTGCACAATGGTGCTGCAACCAAGTCTAAGTCCTCTGCTCACATCAGCCCTACTCTAGTCTCATTACATTGGATGCCAGTAAGATATAGGATCCAGTTAAAGATCCAAATTGTAACGTATGAAGCTCTGAATGGTCCGGCTCCAGTAATATACATATAGACCTCTTAGAACATTTGACAAGTGCTTAATTGTTATTCCATGCATTCAATTAAAAAGAAAAGGGGATGGAGCTTTCTCTGTTATGGAACCCCAAACTCTGATATCAGAGTATCTCATTTTGTAATTGCATTTAAGTCATGATTACAAAATATTACCTTAGAGAGGCATTTCTTTCTTGTTGTTAGGTTGTTTTTAGATATTTCTATTATGTATTTTATCTATTTATTTGCTTTTAGCTATGATGGCTTGCTAATTTTACTCTTTTTTTGTTGATTTGATTATATATGAAATACTGTAATGTTTTTTATTTTACTTTTATTATTCTTTTCTATGCCTTTTGTTTTGTCATTGTAAAGCATTTTGTGCATATCACTTGAAAAGTGCTCTATAAATAAATGAAATGAACTACACTGAAGTATAAACCGTAAAATATATACAGTAAAAGCTTTTTTTATTTTATTTTTTATGTATGTCCATATTCTATTTAAATGAGAATGTTAAAATGAAAGAAATATATTGTCAGAAGATAACGGCAAAGTCTAATGTCTTCTGCTAAAACCCTCTGGTAGTTTCAAATGGAGCACTGTGGTACAATAGCCTTGTGCTGAAGATGCTCGGCAGGTTGACCAGGTTTGTCATGTGTAGACGGTGGGACATTGTTTATGACAGCCCATCAGTTTGCAAGTGTCTGCTAGTGATTCCAAATTTTCTTGATTAACTCTGTAAACCTGCTACAATCCCACCATACCACTGCATAAAACAATTACACAATGAACCTGCCTGAGAACCGATGCAAAAATGTTTTTATCTACCCCAAAGTTTCCTCAGAATATACAACTGGGATTTTGTATTAAATAATTCTCATTTTTGCAGCCCAGTTCAGATTTCTATACAGGTACTTTTGAATCCTTGAATGTAGACTCAAGCCAGGAAACTGAGCCTTGCCGTTCATTAGGCTCTCTACCAGCCCATTGGTTTTGCTAATACGAACTTAAACACCACTCAAAATAATACTACCACTTAAACACCCTTCAGTTTTAGATCTGTCTTAAGCTTACCTTAAAAATGTTGTGATTGGTGCATATGAGGTAAACATCAAGGGAGCTGCTGTAGATCAATTCATTGGGGGTCCTGCATCATCTGGAAACAAATCTGTAGGCTCAGAAATGGTGGTCTGCATTTCAAGTAGGTAAATAATTTGACATATTAAAAAGGCGCTCACCTTCACTGATGTTAGCATATAGCCAAGTTGTTTTAAAAGCTCTGAAAACGCATAATCTGCCCTTAGCTGCTGTCCCTACATAGTGTACATCCAGTAGAAGCAGACCTTGTGTAGCAGGTAGGTGATGGCATTGCCACCCCAGTATGTGCCAGTTTGCTTGCTTTGCTTTCTGTCTTGCATCAAATTTGCCTTCACTACAATATTGGCATGTAGACATATCTTGCTCAACTGGAAGAATCCTCTTTTAACTCAGTGGGTAACTGATGTTTTAAATTATTTGAAATTGGAAAAAATTAAATTCTCACTTAGAGGATCTGTGCAGAAATTTTTCAAAATCTGCCAGGATCTAATCAATAACATTTTAGAATAAGCTTTTAAAGCACCGAGGAAGCAGATTCTCTCCCTATGCTCTTTGTTTTCTTTTTCTTCTCCATTTATCTATATTCACTTATTAATTTATCTATTTGCTTATTTTTAATAGGTTTAAGTTTTATTATGCTGCTCATGCTCTCTTTTTCAGGGGCGGGGGTTGATTTGCTTTCAATCCTATTCTTGTAAAATGTATCTATTTGTATGGAATGTTGTGTGATTTCAATAAAATCAATAAAAAAATGTAAAAAATAAATAAATACATAAAAAATGAAAACTAAAATAGACATTTTCTGGTCTGTAGGTTGCCTTTTAAAGTCACTGATGTGCAGTATATTGCCTGAACGGTGGTAAATACACAAATATTTTGCTGTTTCTCTGTCTAGAGAAAAGGCATCCAATTAAATGTAATATGAAGTTAAACAAGCTGTCTTTAAACACAATGTGTTTCAGTGCTTAATGTACTCTGCTTAACAGTTGTCACAGTTAATTGAATTTAATATTTCAGGCTTTCTTCATCTATTTACTGTTTTCTATTCCAAAAAGTACATTATAATCCAGCTGTTTAGAGAAAAAAAAGAGAACAATTAATTTTGGTTAAGAGGATGGAAAAATGCTTCTCTAACTCAAAGTCGTAGTTTTACATAGACGGGTGTAAAAAATATGCAGGGAAAGTAACAAGGCATCTTGTGATCCAACAAATCGTAAACTGACAGCATACAGAGCTCAGAGCAGTAAGCGGTCAAAAGATGGGGAGGTGGGCTGGTGTGTGAGCAAGCCCACCTCAAACAGAGGCACAGGGCGTGTAGTGGGAGGATGAGACAGAAGGATTACGTCTTGTTTTTGCTTGTCCTAACTACTTTGAGTTGTCCCTATTTATGTCCGCCACATATGTTTTGTTTACTAATATAAATAACAATTTTGAGATCTTGGAGTGCTTAACTTTTGTTTCAACTTAAGGTTCCCAAAAACGCAAGTCAAACCCATAACAAAAGAAATTCCAAGGTCCAATAAAATTTGTTTCAAAAAAGTTTAGTAAAAACTTAAAACACAACAAATCACAAAAACCAGAATCCATATTACTAACCGAGAATGCTAAACCAGATGATGGACGCAGGCACATTCGGCAATGGGCCGTAGCTGCAAAAAGACGTACTGCGCAGGCGCAAAAAGAGTCCGCGAGAGTCGGCTGAGGAGCCGAGAAAGGCGGACAAAAGAGGGCGAGAGAGGCACCGGACGGGACAAACACCAAGAGGGGGATTCAACAAGCCCATGGGACACAAAAAAAAGAACACAAAACCACCCCACAGACCCTACAAGCAAGGGACGGGACACACACAAAGAGGGGGATTCAACAAGACACAGGAACACAAAAAGAAAGAAGTCGCTCGCGCGACAACAACCCTCAACCCCCCCACACCCCCCTCCCCCCCCACACACACACACACACAGACACATCCATAAGAAGTAACACCCAAAGCCACATATTCTACAGTGAACATCAATACCTTCACACTAGACAGCATAGGTGTCAGCATTGGTGGATCTCCTTACAATAAAGCACTATTAACCGTTCAACTGAAGAAAAGGAAACATATTAACAGTGACTGCGATCCTCCTTAATACTTATCCATATTTCGCATGCTGAGAAAGAAACAAGTCATGAATACACGGTCACGGGTACAAAACGAAAAGGAAAGGATAACAGGAACAAACACACGAACGCGAAAGAAACAACAAAATACACGGCTATGCAGCATAGGTGGATCTCATTACAATAAGGCACTATTAACCGTTCAACCGCAGAAAAGGCTCCATATTAACAGTGAGTGCAATACTCCTTATTACTTATCCATATTTCTAAAAGAAAAAATGTCTCGACTCCAAAAACGCAAAGCTCAACTAAAGCTACTAACTAACGATGTACCTAAAAGTAAAAACTTTATGAACTGCATTAGATCCTACAATAGTTCATTTGCTTTTGCATTTACCGGAGTAAATATCAGGCCACCAAAAGGCAATGGCCCATACTGCTTTCGCATATGTGCACAAATACTGCATCGCATTGGAACAGTGCACCCTGAAACAAATCAACAACGCAATTATGCACAAATCTACATCCTAGATCCACATGACGCAAACTATCAATCAAAGTGCTGCATCGCAACAGGCACGGATTCAAAACGAAACACCTCCCGTCTCAGACATACGTTAATGGCAGCGAAGGCTACAACGGGCTTCTCACACAGCACAGGCAAATCGATTACAGCTCCAAAACAACACGTCCCAAATACTACACATGCAACAACGCGCCTCTCAAACGGCACAAGCAAAACATACACCAGGAAAATTCATTCGGATTAATGAATGTCATTTGCAATCATTCTCATTCAGTTCACTTCCCTGAAGAAACAACTGGCAATACAAGTTATACATTTACACATTGTTTTCAAAAGGGTCAAATTAGACTGCCTTCTTTACATTCATATACTGAATATCTACAGAAGCTTATAACTGATGATGTACCTGAAAGTGAAATCTTTATCAACTACATTAGATCCTACAAATCGGAATCCACTATGAACATTAACGGTGGCACTGCACGTGACATCCGACTTGAAAAAATGTTGTTCATTGATGAATGTTCAATGGCATGAAGTCACTTACTCAACACCATTCATAAACTTCTACAAACGTTTATGAATAATAATATTCCATTTGGAGGAAAGGTACTTTTATGAGGAGGACATTTTAGACAGTGATTAGCTATTCTTCCAGATGCCATGCACTCAGCTATTGTTCAGTGCACCTTAAAATACGCAGACAATTGGCATTGCTTTCAAAAGATACAGTTAGTAAAAAATATACGATGTCCAGAACCAGATCATAACAATTGCTAATTACAAGTGAGAGATGGTACACTCACCAATACAGATGGACTTCAGCCACATATTATTACAATTCCTCAAGCCTTTATCTGCGACGACTTAGTTACAGAGAGATTTGGAACAGCAATCTCATTAGACCAAATGCCCCTTTTAACACAACGCACTATATTATGTCCAAAAAATATTAATGTGGAAAACATAAATACCCAAGTCATTCCATTACTTCCTGGAGAGACAAAACTCTTTCTAAGCTCTGACAAACTTGACTCTGATCACAACAATAACCATCTTAAATGACCTTACAAGTTCTGAGCTGGAATTACCTTTTACACTTAAACGGCGTGTACAAAGAAATTTTCAAATAAACCTTTACACTGTGCCACACACTTTATTGTGTGCTTTCTATTTGCATCATCTACACCTTCACATTATTCTATATCTCATTCATACATCACGCTCTTTGTCATTCCCAACACCAGGGGTTGGCGAGCGAAGCGAGCAGGGGGCAGAGCCCCCTAGTAAAAAAAATATTACACACCCAGAATAAAAGGCAAAAAAATTCTCTCTTGTGAAAATGGCAAGAGACAGTATAATTAGAATATTGCATTTACAAGTCAGCTTGTAGGGGTTAAATTACAGTAGAGCCTTCCATTAACTAGATAGATAGATAGATAGATAGATAGATAGATAGATAGATAGATAGATACTTTATTAATCCCAACTATGCAGTAATACATTGGCAAACATTTTACCATAACTAGGGAAATAGTGAAATATCAATTCAACATAACCTAACTAACAAATGGCTCTTAAACAACTAATAAGAGTTTTGTTTGATACTCTATAGTCACTGTATTTACTTGTTTATGCAGTAGGTTAAAGGATATTTACAGCTGGAAAAATATTTCATAAATGCAGAGATGAGATATCTGGTGACTTATTTCATTGTGTCTTTAACAGAAAAGGAAACAAAATTATAAATAACAGCTTACAATGATTGCAACCACCCTGCATTTTTAACATACAAATACACAAAAATTTTGTGTTTTAATGTCAGCCATCAGAATTCTGTAAAATATATATATAATTAGTTATGTTATCTGATGAAGACAAGTGATAGAATACATTTTAACATATTTAGTATGTCTTGTCCTACGTGCTCCTTTCCTCCGTATCCGCATGTGTCTGAACATCTCTTGCCCAGTGCTTCCTTTCTCAAGCATGTTCCAGTAAAGCCTCCTTCTCAGACTCTGTCATTTTGAGGTACCTTGCTGTTCTCCTTTCCACTTTTATATTTCTCATCTTTTAAGGTGACTTTCAGCATGGCGTCTACATATTGACTGCTCCTTGTGTGCCGCCTCACACTTTTGATTGCAATGCCTAAACCAAACTGACCAATCACATCAAAGTTAAAATGAGCAAACAGATAGCTCTGATGGACCAGATACACACACGGACCTTAGTGTTTTATTATACTGTAGATAAATATGCTGAAAATAGTCAGCAAAAGGCTTTACATCTTTCACTAATATAAAAGCAAAAACAAAGTCATTGTTTTAATGGATCATCTCCCTGACTGTTAAGTCTGGTACAGTCCTATGGCATTTTATAAGCTGCCATCAAAGGGGTACCAATGTTTCTACAATAAAGGCAAATTAATTTAAAAAATCCTTTTTATTTATTACAAAATTATATTTTTTCCAATGGATCCTTGGTGGAGTTTAGAGGTATCAAAGACCTTTGCAACAATTTATATTAAAGAAGGAAAAGCTTATGAATACATGATGAATTTTAAATTTAGTACAGAAGGCAATTAAAACTACAATTTAACAGAAGGTAAAAAATGTCATTGTTGCACAAAATGTGCCTTCAAGTCAAATGCATTTCAACCAGTGACAGGAAAACCTACATAAAGCAAACACCATGTAGTGCTATAAAGTCTAAGCATAGCAGAAAAAAATTAAACTTTATGGTCGTCTTTATGGTTCTCTTTTCCAAGTTAATTCTTATGAAACAACCTAAACAGAACATCAGGCAGAATAAAATACAAGGTAAAACAGGCCTAAAAAAAGACGTGTCCAGAAACCCAAAGCACGATGTGCATATGCAAAAGTAAAAAATTGTATTAAAATAAAAATAAAAAGAGCTGTCCTAACAGTTCAGAAGTGCAAACAAAGATGACCAGGCTTTCCAGCTTTCATTTATGGGTAACATTATCATGGATATGTCCACTCATGGTCATGTGTCATTATGTCACAATGCTGAGGCCATCATATATTTCAGAAGGCAAAGAAAGATCATCAATGATAACAAAATAAGAAAGAAAGAAAGAAAGTACAAAGGAAATCCAGCTGTGAAACCTGATGCTGTGCCTCAGCAATGTCATTTCAGTTCTACTATTCCATATTTTCAGCTTATTTGGATTTTGTGCTAATTGGTCTCAATGATGTCCCTGAATGGACACATTGAGCAGTTAGTGAAGGACTAAAGGGAATAAAGCAGACACACATCATGAAGCCTGCACGGCCAATGTGTTGGGTCTCCTACCTTTTCAGCATGGGAATGATTTTTACCTTTTTTCCTCCACATAACCACATAAGTCAAAAGTATTTTGATAATTTTTGAAATTATAAAAAAAAAAATGAAATCCATCCATCCATCATCCAACCCGCTATATCCTAACACAGGGTCACAGGGGTCTGCTGGTGCCAATCCCAGCCAACACAGGGCGCAAGGCAGGAAGCAAACCCCAGGCAGGACACCAGCTCACTGCAGGGCACACACACACACACACACACACCAATTTAGGACAATCTAGAATCGCCAATGCACCTAACCTGCATGTCTTTGGACTGTCGATGGAAACCCATGCAGACACGGAGAGAACATGCAAACTCCATGCAGGGAGGACCCGGGAAGCGAACCCAGGTCTCCTAACTGCGTGGCAGCAGCGCTACCACTGTGCCACCATGCTTCCCCAAAAATGAAATCTCAACTGTAAATCTATGTCTAATGTATGATAACAGATATTAGTGCCTTTCTTCTATTGTCACTGTTATCTGATTATTTTTGAACAGTGTTATGGTAGTTTTCACACTGAAAGTATCATAGTATTGTTAATTGATAGATTGAGCGGTGGATTAATAATCTGTTCTATGCGGCACTATTTTGAAAACAAGTTATGCATTTTTCTTACCTCACAGGTTTATTGTTCACCTTTGTGTAAATAAAATATTTGTATATGACATTTTCATGGATTTCTTCATGAAGGGCAAATATTGCTTCTTGATATTCCTAAACTATGGTTATGTTTATATACAGACTTAGAACGCACACACACACACACACGCACACACAATGCGTTTCTTCTTTTTCTTACGACGGCTATTAGAAGCTCCCAAAAGTGAAACACGTCCAGGATGGAGTACAACAGCATTTACCCTGCGTGTAATTAGAGTGAGCCTGATTTATACTCCCCTGGGTGCCACTGGTACTGTCATTTATTTCCAGGAGGTTTTATTTCATAAAATCCAAAATAAGTATTTTCTTCCCATAAGAAAGTATGTTCTCTCTATAACAGAGATTCGTCACTTCTTTTTCACCAAATATAATTGCTGTTTATCTCGCTAAAAAAGTCCAGCACATTTTAGGCCTCTCCTTGCATTCTCCATTTTTTGTCCTTCAAAAGAAATGTTTACGTGTGCTGCATACTGGACAGCTTCCATGCTGGCCAGCGTACTGTATTGACCAATATCCTCATTTCCATATGGAGACGGTATTCTCTCATAATAGCATGAAAGGAAAGCATTCGGTGCAATCACTTTATAGCCTTTGTTTATAACTGAAATATAGGAGTGTTTCCCAGTTTTAATAAAACATTTGGCAACAATTTTGTTTCCTTCGAGTTAAGTCAATCAAAAACCAATAAAACACTTGACCGTTCCCCCCTTCTTCACTCCCTCCCCCCATATGAGTTCTCAAAGTGACCCAAGAAGAAAGATCTAAATGTAACATTATAGCCTGTAGCAAAAATAAGAGCTTTTCTTTTTATTTAAAATAACTGTGATGCTTCTACTGGATGACATTATTTCTGATAGTCAGTACTTTAAGATTGCACAGTGGCTTTAAAACACACAACACATTAATGTTTTTTGATTTTAGCATTTTACAAATATTTTAAAGCATTTAATCGTAATGCTTTGAACTTGTATTTGTTGCTGTTCACTAGCACGTTTATCTGAAGTGAAAGTTACGAGTCTCTCTTTACTAGTTGTGCACTTCTTTTTTTGCCCAGGTGTCTGCCTGATGGTTGATAAACTGTAATTATTCTATTATAGATCTATATTTCCAATTTGAGTGTGGCCCAAACAATGGTGGACCTACATTTTGGGGCCCTGACCTTAAACTGTTCTGGGGGTCCATTTGCAACTAGCAATGAGGTCTGGGTAACCACTGTCATCTTCTTCAATGGGGTTGTTCCATGACAGATCACCATAAAATTTTATTTTTTTATACATTTTTCATTTTAAATAATGTTTTGGATCAAATGACGCTATATTAATAATGTCATTAAAAAAAAAAATAACCTTTTCATACAGTAGACACCCAAACTTTTTAAGCAATGTGGACAAAAGTCACTACTGGGACCCCTCTGGGATTAGGGGCCCTGAATCTTAAACTCCTTTACTTTCATCGTAGACTTGAACTTTTCATATTTTCTTTCTAAATTTTTTATTTTTTCTTGTGTGACTATATCTGTCTGTGCTAAGTGCTAATTCTAATCTATGTGCTATGAAATAATTTATTATTTTTTTGTGAGGTCTTCTGTGATGTTTTTCATATTTTGCACCTCTACGGGATTATAAGGAATTAAAATCTGACCTCAAGTTTTGAAATCTAATAACTACGTGACGTTAATACATTTATTTATTGCTATTTCCAATGCCATTTTGTTTTGCTATAAGATGCAGCCATTTTGATAGTCCCCCACTCTTGTGGTTGGTTGCCAAGGCCATGGCCTCAGAACGCACACCGTCTGATGTGGTTGACACGATGAGTTAGAAGGTCACCTGCAACAAACTTTCAGTTTGTGGATACCAGGACCTTTTTTTTTTTTTTTTTTTTTTAAGTCTTTTTGGCTTATGATCTTTTTCTTCTGTAATTAGGACCATAATTTTTGCTTCCACTTTGGATTAGACAAAAGTATTTACTTTTCTGGTTTTACCTCTAGATTTGTTATAATGTCTCTTCTTCTGGTCCCATTTCTTCTAAAACTGCTAGTAAACCATCTCTAGCACAACACCAAGTCTCTGGAAGTCCTCAGCAGGTTAACATTCCACATTTTATTGCATTTGTTTTTCTAGCTTCTCATCTATTTCATCTCCTAACAAAGGCAAGCATCCCAATAGCTTGATGCTCACACCATTATGTTCTGAGGTAGATCTCATCGTGCTGAGATGAAAAAATAAACTAGAAATTAGCTGGGCCAAAAAAATAATTTTCTCCACCATTTGAGTTTCTCTTCGGCTCTTGATAGTCTGCAATGGAGATCTGATGTAAACTTTTCCTAACACTTTTCCACCCTACCAGGAATCCCAGAGCTGTTAAACAGTTTGTCCCATCTTCTACATCTAAGACTAAAATTTCTTAGGTTTTCATGATAATAATTCTTTGCAGTTATATAGCGCTTTTCTCACTACTCAAAGCACTCAGCAATTGCAGGTTACGAGCCTTCCTTGCTCAAAGGCCCAACAGAACAGAGTCCCTTTTGGCATTTGCAGGATTCAAACCGGCATCCTTCCGACTGCCAGTGCAGATCCTTAGCCTCAGAGCCACCACTCCGCCAAACATCAACACCACATGCATACGATACATGACATTCGTTAGCATATACTTTCATGTTCATACGCCCTATCGACATTTCAGATTTCTTGTTTTATTTCCTATTCATTTAAATGATGCATTACAAACATGTTTTCCGTAGTTGGCAGGAATCAAACCTGCGCAGGGAGACCCCAGTAGATTTCTAGTCCATCGCCTTAACCACTCGGCCATGACTACCACGACTCATGCACCCCTTGATGTTCTGTTTCAGTACAGAAAAACATTAAAGATTTCATGCTTTCACATTATTCAAATAATAATTAATTAGTTATTGAAATTCACTTTCAAATTCAATGTGCTTCCTATCCTACACATCTCTACTAAGGACTACAGGCACTGGCCACAGAAGACTATAACTCCGACCTGAAATTCACACCTGTAAGACATACTGTTGCGAGTATTGTGCCATCGCATTTGCTCAGTATACACACGCACAGTTGAGTGCACTGTAGCTTTATTCTGTACATCAAGAAATCATCTCCTTTCAAGAGCTAAAAGAGGCATCCAACACTGACAAATTCTTGCTTATTGATTGTTTTTATAACTCTGATAGATGGCTGACACAAATATTGAAGGACCTGGAACCTTTATCTTATTCTGCTACCATAGAACATCAATTGCTTGTAGGCAAAGTTAGTGTCAGGTGCTGCAGCTGACTAAAAGCATTTCATGCGGTTTATTGTAGCTCTTCCTATTTGTTTTTATTGTTTCATTTTATTCATATTGTGGAGGAAGCAGTCTTCCTTTGTTTTAGATATTTGAGATGACCATCACATAATACAATTAGTGTTGTCATGTGTTTAGATTGTGACCTCATGGACTGTTGTCAACTACTTTTGGTGGCCATTTTAACCATTTTAATTATTGTAAGTTTGTCAGGTTTTATTATTATTATGATTATTATTATATTAATTGGCAGACTTTGAATATTTGTTATTTAAAAATGGAAACTTCTTCTATTGCTCTTAGTATAGAGAAACTGCTTTGCAATCCAGACATCATGGGTTCGTGGCTGGCCAAACGCTGTTGCCACAGTGCAAAATATTCAAACTGGGATGCGCTTATTCCCATATATGCTACTGTGCAGCCACCCCAGACAGTCAAATCACCCGTCAGTACTCGTGCTGTCGGCTTACAAGCAGAGACTGAAAAGTGAGGCCATACAATAAAACAACAATAAAATTGGGACAGTGGTGGACTAAAAAAAGCACAGGAAAAACTATTAAGCTGCTTTGATTATGTGAACTGAGAGATGCTTAGAGATTTCTCATCAGATGCATGTGTCATAATAGAATTCATCAAAAACGTGTGTAGATGACCTATCAACATACTGTGTATGTTTTCTTACAAGAAACTGACAAATTCAATAAAGGTATATGGCAATGCATTTCAAAATGGTGACATGGAAATATACAAGAAATGCATATATAAAAGCTCAAAAAACAAACAAACTGGATTAGTTTCAGTATTGGTTGAAACTAAAGAATGGAATTTAGCATCTGTAATAATTTGCACAGCTTTTGGCAGGGTCTAGGGATGCAAAGTAAAACCTAATATTAATACCATCCTCAGTTTTCAATATCTGTTTTATTCACAACAACAACCAACTCGCCATTTGATTGCCTGTTGCATCACATGATTCATCAGACCTGACACCAAACCACACTCTGCAATTGGATTTTAAACTTCCTAACCAACAGTCCTCAGCATGTGCAGTGTTACGGACAGACACACTTTGTCCCAAGAATACTATAAACACAGTGCCCAGGGGATTAAAAGCACTAATCTCAAGGAGAAATATGCTCAGAGTCAAGGACAGGCAGGAGTCAAAACCAGTAAAGACAACAGGATCAGCAAACTAAGTAGTTTTTTGGGAAAAGATAGAATCAAAGTCAAAAACCTAAGAAGGATTCAGCAGTCAAACTAATCAAGAATAAATCCCAAACTAAATAAAACTTGAACATACTGTACACAGCAAAGATTTTTTGAAAATCTCAAAACTAGGATATCTAGAGCCTATGCTGCCATCTTTTATATATGCTGGCAGTAATGATGTCATATGTCACAAGGTTGTGGTCATATGACCGAAAACGGTCAATCGTGGTTAATCAAGCCACAACAAAGATGGCCACTGAATTGAAATACGACCTCACCAAAATGGTCACAGCATGAAAAGTTCTTCATAAAGATAAAATAAGAAAACACTAAAACTTAATTATTAATTCAAAATAACACGTGAAATGGATACAAAAACAAAAGAAGCAATAAGAATAACAACATGCGGATTGGTGGTATCACATCCCTCATTCTGACCCTAAAGACAGGCGTTCCAGATGATAGTGTACTGTGCACCCTTCTGTACTTATTGTTCACCGCTCAAACTGTCATCAAATTTGTTAATAACACAACCATCATAGGCCTGATCACCAACAATGATGACACGGCTTACAGAGGATCGTTTTACTCTGTGACTTAGTCGTGCTCAGGATGATAATCTTGCCCTTAACATGAGTAAAACTAAGTCACACCACATTGACATCTACTTTTGAGGGTATACTGTTGAGAGAGTGAGCAGCTTTATATTTTGTATTGTATATAGTTGTATATTATATTGCATAGTAAGTATACAGTAGAACCCTTGTAGTACGCTCCACTGTGGAATACTAAAACCGCTGATGGCAGTGAACCCTATATATGTCATTTTTCATTTATCTACTTACCTGTGGTAAAGTAAATTAGTAAATGATGTGCAATGAGAGTTGTTTGGGCAGGAAATATTATAGTATTTGTTGATACATTCATCCTCTAAAGTCATCCTCTAAACCCACTTATTCAGGGCAAGGGGCAGCTGGAGGCTATCCTAGCTAGATAGGAAACCCACATGAACCCACATGCAAAGTCCACGCAAAGATGACCCGGGGCACAATCCCTAGATTCCTTACCATGAGGGAGCAGGGCTACCACTGAGTCACTGTGCAGCTAATTTGTTGATTAACATATTAACATTAACTGTGGCCTTCAACGTTGAGATCAATAATACCCCTCCAGCCCTTCTGGCCACTCCTTAAACTCTGCCAAATGTCAGTAATAACTCAAGTTCACATTCACTAAAGTTTCATTTTCTGTTTTCTTCAATGGTTTGAAAGTAAGGACATCACTTAGGAAAATGGTCACATTTATATGGTGATTAGGATATGAGTAATCAAAAAGGATATTTTTTAAACCATACATGGTTACTGGCAGGAGATGACATGGCGTGGCTAAAAGCGTGTGCAAGTGTGTATAGTGTTAGGTTGATCTGAGATGTAGATAGATAGATAGATAGATAGATAGATAGATAGATAGATAGATAGATAGATAGATAATTGCTTTGGACCTGGCATACATACTACTTTATAAATCCAATTTTTGTATGAAATTTTACATGACGTTTTTGACTTTGTAACGCAAGCAACATTTTAGTATGTAATTTAAACAAGGTTTTATACCTGAGGCCACTGCTGATTTCTCTATCAAGATGACCAAAGGTACATACATAGTCCTGTATTTCTATAGTAACATCCAGTGTGACTGTCATATTATTGTCATACTAGACATTAAGCCCGTTACAATAATGGGCGCTAGAACAGTAGTGCATAAACATTAGTAGGAACAGTCTACATTAAATGGCAAGGGGCCTTGACCTCATTCTGTTTCTTGTCTTAATTTTTTTTTGTCAAAAATATTTTTGCAAGAAGCCTAAAGTAAAATAATAATAAAAATAAAATAGAAACGTATATGACAATACAGTAAGTATAATTATTACATTTATCCTCTCCTCTGTGGCTGTTGATTGATGTGTTGTGTCTGTTTGAAGATCTCCTATGCTGCCTCTCTTTATTTTAGCTTGCTGTGACGTCTCCCCAGCAAGTATTTTAATCTGTGCTGGCATGCAGCTGATTATTGTATGTGTGGCGTCTCCCCAGCAACGGATTTTATGTGAGCGAAAATAAATCTACTTTTAAAAGTCATCCTATTGTAATATCATGAAAATTCGTATATTTAGGAAAATCCCTTCAACGACTGACACTTTACCGGGCCAAGCTTTTTAATCGCAAATCTGACATCCTCAGAGTGAACACTTGCACAACAATACACACTAATCCCACCTCTTTGGGGAAGCTGGTCTCCACGTATCAGTACCCAATTGGATTTTTTGTGTCTTATGTTTTAGGTGTTCCCTCATTTTCTGAAATCCGATTGGATTGGCCACGCAATATTTTATAGGTCCCGCCTTCTCTGTCTTGTGTGACACGTCAGGCAGCCTTTGAAGCATCTGCTAGAGGCCGGTGACTCTGCCACTCATTCTGCCCTTTCCTGTACTTCCACCTTGTCCGTAATATGCGTTTAATTTTCTGTCACAACAGTGAGCAATCAGCAGAGTCTCCCCAGGATTTGATGTAATGTGTGGCGTGTAGCTGATAGATAGATAGATAGATAGATAGATAGATAGATAGATAGATAGATAGATAGATAGATAGATAGATAGATAGATAGATACTTTATTAATCCCAATGGGAAATTCACATTCTTCAGCAGCAGCATACTGATACAATAAATAATATTAAATTAAAGAATGATAATAATGCAGGTGAAAAACAGACAATAACTATGTATAATGTTGAATGTTAACGTTTACCCCCCCGGGTGGAATTAAAGAGTCGCATAGTTTGGGGGAGAAACAATCTCCTCAATCTGTCAGTGGAGCAGGACAGTGACAGCAGTCTGTCGCTGAAGCTGCTCTTCTGTCTGGAGATGATACTATTAAGTGGATGCAGTGGATTCTCCATAATTGATAGGAGCCTGCTGAGCGCCCTTCGCTCTGCCACAGATGTTAAACTGTCCAGCTCCATGCCAACAATAGAGCTTGCCTTCCTCACCAGTTTGTCCAGACGTGAGGCGTCTTTCCTCTTAATGCTGCCTCCCCAGCACACCACTGCGTAGAAGAGGGCGCTCGCCACAACTGTCTGATAGAACATCTACAGCATCTTATTGCAGATGTTGAAGGACGCCAGCCTTCTAAGGTAGTATAACCGGCTCTGTCCTTTCTTGCACAGCGCATCTGTATTGGCAGTCCAGTCTAATTTATCATCCAGCTGCACTCCCAGATATTTATAGGTCTGCACCATCTGTACACAGTCACCTTTGATGATCACTGGGTCTATGAGGGGTCTGGGCCTCCTAAAATCCACCACCAGCTCTTTGGTTTTGCTGGTGTTCAGGTGTAGGTGGTTTGAGTCGCACCATTTAACAATAATCGTGGCTGTAGCGTCTCTCCACCAAGTACTGTGCAATTCCCCAGCAAGTATTTTAGTCTGTGCTGGCGTGCAGCTGACTATTGTATGTGTGGCGTCTCCCCAGCAACGGATTTTATGTGCGTGCCCACGAGTACCCAATCAGTACTCTCCCCAGCAATGATGTCCTTTATTAAAGACTGCCCCGCACATGCGCACTTCACCAGAAGACACGGACACATGGTCGCACACAGGGATTTTATTAAAGAGGATGGGTTCCTAATCATCCGGGAGTAGGGCTGACACAAATGCGAGATCTTTGCTGAAGCTTCATTGGTGGTTTTGCCCACAAGGACAATGTTTTTGAAAAAGTGAAGATGATTAAGTCGCCACCCACCAATCAACTTGGCAAACTCTAGACGTTCTCTAGTTCTGCTGTTTTTTTGTAATTTGCACACACGATTCCAGGTGAGGCCTCTCTAGTGTGTTATGTAACTTAAACATAACCTCTTTTGATATATACCCTACACATCGTGATATATAACCTAATATCTTATCAGACTTCTTGATCGTTTCTGTATACTGTATGGATGTAGATAGTGACAAGTCCATTATAACTCCTAAATCCTTCTCATAAGGCATACTTTTAAGCTTCAGAATTCCCATTTGTGTATTATTCAAATCTACCACTTCTACCTCCTACAGATAATACTTTATATTTACTTGAAGTACAACTTTCTTCTGCCATAAATCTGCTAAGGTCTGTATGCTGTTCACATCCCTCTGTAACAGTTTGACTTTATTACCTTTGTTTCTTGTTGTTTGAAACTATATTTGTGCCTTCCTTTGAAAGCACAGAAATGTTTGACATCAACATAGTTGGACTTTTGGGTGGAGTTGTGCTTGAGCTGTTTCACTGAAGGATCGAGGACTACAATGCAACAATAAGAGGAGGCTTGCAAAGGCCTAAGAAGACCGTGTTTCTTCCTAAGCTGCTCTACTTCTCAAAAATTGGTGTGTGGCTTCCAGGGAGTCTTAATTCTGTCAAGGATCAGCTCAGTGTGGCTGGGAGCAAAAGGAAGGTAATACCTTGGACTCCAAAGGTGCAGTGATGGCCAAAGATTGAGTGCTAGTCCAACCCTCCATTGCAAAACTATGCTTATCTATCATATTTCCCACATTTTGAACTATTACAAGGAAACTAATTATTTTATAGTTTGTCAGTTGCATCGACTGAGGAATGATGTTGCTGTTTTTTGTATATAAACAAAGTATATTGAATTATATTCAAATTAAGTAGGCATTGTTTCAATTTACTTGTGAATTTTTGCTTTATACTTAATATTCCTTATTTTCCCATACATTTTGACAAATTTTAGACCCATACACTTTCATTTTCTGCTTGTTTAATATATGCTTTTGTATGCCTAAGGGACAGTCCTCCATAAAAACATATTTATTTTACTTGTGGGAAGCTTTTCAAACTTTTAGGCAGGTGTCAAATCACTGGCATTGCTTACTATCAATTTACCTTCTCCTCTACTTTCCATATATTTGTATATTGCAGGCTTGATTGACAAGAAAGACTCCTGTGGATATCAGTTCTATCAGCATTCATTTCTCCAGCAAAGGACCTTTATCCCTTGCAAGGTTACATTAATGAAACAAACTTGGTTTGCGTATGTTGTCATGGATGCAATTGACTTTAAAGAAGACTCAGGAAATCTGCCTGAGGGTTATGTAGTATATGTGGTGTGTTAGAATGATTGTATATTAGCCTCAGGATTTATGTTGCTATCTAAAGTGAAGGTGCGTAGGAGTGCAACTGCTCAAATAGACACAATACCAAATCATTCATTCAAACACAAAAGACTTGCTTTGTTGTTAGAAGAATGTCAGGTGACTCGCCCTGAATATACTGATATATTAATTTTTCAATAACATCTGTTGGAGTTCTTTGATTATAAGGGGTACAGAAAGGTTAGACAGGTTTCCTAAAGAATGCAGGAAAAAACAGTCCATATTAGTAAAGTTAGAAAAGGAATGAAAAAGGAACATGTATTATTCCATTATACCACAGAAAAATACTCACATTAAAAAAAGATATGAGGAGTTTTTACATTACGGACAATGCAGTAAACAATCTCTTGAGCTCAATGTTTTTCATTAGGAATGTCTTCTCAAACTGCTTTAAAAATAACTTTGTACAATTGTTTGTCTATTTCTTCAACTAGAGCCCTGATAGGCTATGAGACTTTTTAAAGGTCATAAGGTGAGTCTGTGCTGGGTTTAAACCAATCAGCTATCATTTCAGTCTCACATAAACATTAAGGCAATGTGTCTAACAGAATTTATACCTGTATTGCCAGCTGGACATTTACTAAATTGTATTGTTTTTCATTACACAACATTAAAATATTACGTCAAGGATGAAGTTTTAAACACTTAACTAAAATTTTTACCCTTTTTTCCTTAATTCTACTAATACAATTAAACATTTTTAGATCAGCATCACTTTTCAATTACTGAGCACACACAGCACTGGCACTCTGCTGGAGTGATTTTTAATGATTTTATTTTTCATATGTTTTAACTTTGTGGGATCTTTTAAAGGAAAAACAGCTTTACACAGTGAATGGTAACAATACAGGTATATTTATTGATCATTTTGAATTTGGTGTTTACTGTACAGCTCCCTGATCCAGGCTGTTATCGTTTTTGCTGTTATTCTGTGTTAGAAGACAATAAATTAGTGTTATAATAAAAAGATTTTCTGCCATTCTTTAACTATGCACACTTTCTTTAAATGGATAATTCTGTGACAGATTTTCCTATCTATGCAACAATTAACAGTTATTTCTATGTATGATGTATCTGTCTGGAGGTACTGGAAGGTGAACACTCAGCAAGTTACAAATCTCTTCAAGGAAGCCAATGGAGAATTCTATATTTAGGTGGAAGAAGAGGAACTCCACCTGATTAAGCAGTAGACAACAACACCTGTCGAAAAGATGATAAAGGTGAGAAAGCAGGCAATCACAACATTAACACACCATAGAATTCTACTTCTTGGTGTTGCTGATGGTATGTTAGTAGTTGATGATCCAGGAGGATATTTGTACTCAATGCCACGGCCTTTGAATTTTAGTTTTGTTTTAATTTGACACTAAATAAATACATAAAACATATATGCATTGACATAAAGAAAAGTAAATCTGTTGGTTATATGTACTATAATGCCAGGCTGCCCACAACTACCATCTTCCTATACCCGTGACATTGATAGTCATGACTGGGATTGACTAGGGCAATGAGGACACACAAACAACAAGATAAGTGTAAAACCGTGCATTGTTGGGTTTATTACAATCCAACAGTGTCCAATAAAGAAAGTATGGTGCAAAGTCTTCTCAATAAATAAATAATCCATGATTAAAAACATGCTGTCTTGAGGGAGTTAAAATCAATCCATAAATTAATCAAAATCAGGGTCAAAATTCCACCTCATCCAATCAACTAACACCACCAGTAATTTCTGACTCACGTTGATTCCCCGATTACTCTGAACACCTCTTTGTTTAGAAGGGTGTTTAGTGGGTTGTCCTACTGATCTTAGCACCACTTCATAGGAGGGGAGTATGGGCTTTCCCATCATTTTATCCCTGCTTTCTAGAGGGTGTTCGTTACTCATTTACCTCATTCTAACTTCGGAAAATTATGTTGGTAGTTTCCTTAAGACAAAACAGAGATCTCTTGTGCTTTCAGCTTTAAGTTACATTAGTTAAACTCTGAGTTACATTTAATCCTTTTCCTTAAGTTTAATAAATCATTCTCGTATAGTTTCATATATATATATACTTGTAATAGATTACGAAAGAATATTATATATTACCTAAAAATTCCACACAGCATGTAACAATAACGCAACGCAACTCTACTTGGCACCATAAGTAAAATGAGACTTCCACCTGCAGGTAAAGTCACTTCAGTACGCGAGCAATTCGCCACGCTAGTGTTTAGATCTGACAGCGCCATGCTGATGGTGTATGTGTCCAAGAAGAAGAAGTCTTTCATTTCATTCTGTAACAGATGGTGTAAATTTTGGATGCATACACCGTCAGCATGTTACAGCAGTCTATTAGCCAGCAAAAGTGCTGTGAAGTAGCTGTCTGTTGTTACAGTCCCACCTTTGTCCAGTCTGATAGCAGTCACAGGACATCGTATCTTTGACTGATGGTACAACAAACAGTTCTGAGCAGGCATCAACCACAGGGCTGCTCTTGTGAAAAGAATGGAGATAAATGCCATCAACTCAAAGAGGGAGAGACAAGTTTGTTGTACCACGTGAACATCACCGAGAGGATAAAACTGAATAATAAAAAAACAAGCACTAACTTTAACAAGTAGCCAAAATTTACACCGGGTGTTACAGACTCAAATCAAATGTATGTTTTTATTATATTGTAGAAATAATAATAAATAATAATAGCAGCTCACTACTCAAAACACAGAGTGCCCGGTCTCAAACCAGCCACATGTAAATCAAATGCTTTTTTTTTTCTTTGGTTATATTCTTGAATAAAAGCGCATGTTTTTATTTGATATTTGGACTAAAGTCTTCACACATTATACACTTCTTGTCATTATTAGTATAACACGTTTCTGTTTTAGATATGTGTTCAGCATTTCTTGCATTTCCATTCATCCTACACTTACCCAGATCTTTGTAGACACGGAACACACCTGAAATGCATGTATTCCAAATAACAATATACTGTATTATTTACCCTCTACAACTCCAGGCACCTCACTTCACAAGCAGATAAGGAGCCTTGGCTTGAGCTGGGATGGAGATGGAACAGCAGGCTGCTTGCTGCTTGTGCTGATCGACACATTTACAAAACAAAAGATGCTGATGGAGAGGTGCGAAGGGATTTAAGGTGGGCCCAGATTACGAGTTTTTTTGTAGGCTTCAGGAATTCTAGTGTTAAGGCCAACTTAAATGCTCCCAAATAGGATTTCATGTGTCAATCAACCACACAATAAGCTAAATATGTACTAAGAGCAGTGACCAAAAAGAAAGAAGCTTATGTGAATTTAATTAAGCACAATTGACAACCATATAGCTGCTGTTGGAAGGTGTTGACAAGGGAAGATGGGGCCATGGGCATGGCCAGGGACAAAGAATGGCAAGGAATATTATGTTTTTATAATGTAGTGATTTTGTAAAATATGGTTAGTGGCAGTCCAGTGTGAGTTTATTTGCATGTAAATATTGCATTAACTGCGGTGGGTTGGCGCCCTGCCCGGGATTTGTTTCCTGCCTTGCGCCCTGTGTTGGCTGGGATTGGCTCCAGAAGACCCCCGTGACCCTGTAGTTTGGATATAGCGGGTTGGATGGTGGTGGTGGAAATTGCATTAATGTTTGGAGTATGTTCATGTTTTTTGTGATGAAAACATTTTTTAATTTTTTATTTTAATTTTTTGTAAATGTGCAGAGCATGCTGAGATCATCAGTGAAAAATGCACAGTATAAAAATAAATATAAATATAAAAAAATGAAGGCTGCTTCTTGAGATTAGTTTTAAACATTACTGAAGAAACTGCCAAAATGAAGCCCGTGTCCTATTACAGAGAGTCAAGTCTCAGGTTTTACTTTTTGTATGCAGGATCTTTAAACTCTGAAAAATACTTTCTTTTTTTCACATCTTTTGTTATGGGGTTCCAGGCCAGTATTATGAGCATATCATTTTAAAAAAGCAGCTTTTTTTCTGGGTTGAGGGATAAATTTCTACCTCCTATAGAGAATTCTCAAAGCTGGAAAATATGCCTTGCATGAAAGAGCAACATTATTTTGAAAAGGCAGAAATTCACACAGGGCAACAAAAGGCTATGATGCACGTTCACAATACGGCCACACTGCTTCAGTAAGCGTCACCTGGAATATGTTAGACCGTAAAACATGCAGAAATAAAGCAAAGCTTTGAATCAGTGCAGGGCTTGTTCTGGCAAGGTCCCCAGAACCATATTAGAGGTTGTTAAAGGAAACGACAGAGTAAATATGAGACTGTATCCTTTTTACCTGCCAGATAGCAATTGGAACCAAATGGGACTATTTCAATAAAAGCAGGGAGATGGCATTAAGCTGTCATAGCTTTCTATTGAATTAACTGGTTGAAAGATGCCTCTTTGTGAATTTCACCACTCCACAGGCAGGCTTATTGAAGGCTGGTATACCATCAGTTCTTCAATCAAGTAAAACCTCTTCACCCCTTTAATTCATAGCTCTGTGCATTACAGAGGGTGATGGAACTGGAACATGTTAATAAGTGAAAGATGTGTAGCCAACTGTGCAAATAGCTTGTTTTTAAGCTGCTCAGGGCATTCACCCGTGCTCAGAGGTTTTATAAATGGTAGCTAATGATACCTGTGTTAATGCTTAAGCTGTCAGTGTATTATATGGTTGTCTAGAGTCTCTGATCTCTTACTCATTCATTTACTATGAAAGTGATTTTTTTAAACAATCTTGTCAACAGTAAATGTTAGCTTACTTTTCCATTGCTTTTCCAATTAATCTATGACATCTACAGTGTAATGTGTTCTAAAAAAATGAGAAAATCTTTATTAAAAAAAAAAAAAAAATTTTTAAATTCTAAATCAAGTGTTCTCAACCTTAATTCCTCATAAGGCCCCCCAGTATACCACAAGAATATGGCAGCGGCCCCCCTACACTGGCCATGCTTTTTACCATCTTGTATTTTTGCTGCAGTCCTGACAATGATGCTTATCTTTGTATGTTCATTTAATAGCAAAAGCATATCTGCTGTTGGTGCTTAATGTTTCTTTATTTTACTTTATTTTTACTTCTGCCTGAATTTCATAATCATAACATAAAATGACTAGGCATTTTTAGGGATAAATACAGAATTTGTCACTGCAGATATTTTTGATATCAACAGAAGCTGTTCACTAATCACTTGGTTTATTTGTTACTTTTTAAACTAAGAAACAGATGATTATATAGTTTTGAAGATTAGAAAATATTTTTAAAAATGCAGAATTAGTTGTGGCAGACATTTTTCTCATAACATAATAACAGTGACTACTCCGTTATCTTGTAAATGCAGCACTGGAACATTTCCATCAGCAGCAGCCGCAGTTCACACAGGAGGAAATGCAAATGTGTTTTCTCTCCACACACAACAGCAAAAAGATAAAGGGGATGAGACAGAGTCTCGGAGTCAAGTAGAGAACTTTGTTTCTTGGTGCAAAGAAAATTGTCTGCTTCTTAACACCAGCAACCACAAGGAACTGCTTGACTTTCTCCATACCAAAGAGTCTCTGTGTCTGGTCACTATTCAAGGAGCACATGTAGAGGTGGTCCCCTCTTACAAGTACTGGGGGTCCACATTGACGAAAGGTTGGACTGCTCTGGGAATACAATGGAACTATATAAGAAAGGGCAGAGCAGACTCTTTAAGGGACTGTGTTCCTTTAATGTGGAATTTGACATCCTTCACGACTTCTACAACTCTGGGATGGTCAGTGCATTTTTTTATTCTGTGGTGTGCTAGGGGTGGCAACATCTCTTCCAGGGAGGCCTACTGAATTAACAAGCTAATTTAAAGGGCAAACTCAGTTAAAGGATGCATTCTGGACCCCCTGGAGGTCATAGCAAAAGAGAGAATTAAAACCAAACCGAGTGCCATTATGAACAATGCTGCACATCCTCTCTCTCTCTCTCTGATATGCTAACACAGAGGACTTCCAGCCAACAAATTATTCAGCAAAAGTGTGTCACAAAACAATGTTGGGGCTCCTTTATACCAACAGCAATACAGCTGCATAATGCCTCACTGGGACTGGGATAGCCAAGTCAAAACGTTTCTTTCTTTTTAATTTTCTTGCTTTGTATTCATTCCATTGTGTGTTCAGACCAAAGTGGCTGCATTTTTGTATTTATTTATTGAAAGAGTTTCTGTAAAAAGCCACATTTCTTCCTGGGGACAAATACAGTCTGTAGTGGGCTGGCGCCTTGCCCGGGGATTTGTTCCTGTCTTGCGCCCTGTGCTGGCTGGGATTGGCTTCAGCAGACTCCCGTGACCCTGTGTTAGGATATAGTGGGTTGGATGATGATGACTGACCGACTGACTGCCTGACAAATACAGTTCTGTCTATTTATCTATAACCTTTGTACCATATGCCTTTTGTCTTAATATTTCCTCCATGGTTGCTGAAGGGATATGTATAAAGGTTCAAGTATGTCCTGCATTTCAAAAAAAGGTACACCTTCCCAGGGAGCAAGCGGCTGGAACAGATTAAGGTATCTTTTACACAGTGTCAAATACATTTTCAGTTTAAGTGTTGTCTTCTTTTACAACTCTTTTTTTAGCTTAATTATTTTGAACAGATGCAAATGGTTGTGATGTGAGATTTTGCATATAAGCTGATAAATATTTTGTATGTCTTTATTTGTAACTTAGGCAAAGCAATGTAATATTAGTGTTACATTATTGATAAGAACAGCAATGGTTTGATGGTTTAAGAACCCTTTCCCCCAACCAGGACTGAGTCTCTTTGAATTTTACGGCAGGATTTGGAGAGAAGTGCCTGAAACAAGTTTGGCTAATGTTTCTGTGAAGTCTCTCAACTCCCACACAAAGCCAGACCGCCTAACGGCATCCTTTAATAAGGGCGCGCACAAAAAGGCGAGCTTCAAAAGGGCGACCTCAATTGGGCGCAGCGAATAAAGGCAAACGCAACAAAATCATTACAGAAATTTATTAGATAAAGGCAATGATTGAACATATAAAAAGGTAAAAGCAAGAATATTAAAACATCCAATTAATTAATGCATGAACTTCTAACGAACTATTTCTGGAACAAATTTGTGAAGAAAATTTATTAGATAAAGGCAATGATTGAACGTATAAAAAGGCGAAAGCAAGAATTCTCCTTTCTGAATGTGTAGCCTTCAACTACAAGTAGATCTGCACCTTTGTTGCTCTTCACATATTCCAGAGCCATTTGAACTAAATTATCTACGAACGCCTTTATTCGCCGCGCTCAATTGAGGTCGCCCTTTTGAAGCTCGCCTTTTTGTGTGCGCCCTTATTGAATAGAGCCCTGCTTAACTGCCAAGCTTTACATTAAACATATGGTTTTGGGGGATGGCAGGTGTGAAGATGTTCTTTGTCCCATTGGTCTGAAGTATGGCTGTTTGGGACTGGCTTGTATCAGAAGCCTTTAAGTACCATGATGTCCTATTGGCTCTAGGGGTTGGACAGGACATCTATAAATTTGCTCACTCCCTCTCTCTCTCTCTCTGTCTCTCTCTGTTACCAAACTGATGAATGACCATCTCACACACCATGAACTGAAACGGACAACACAATGAAGAGCACAGCAATGTGGCCTGTTCTGAAGAAAGCTGACTACAAAATGATGTCTTAATTAAGAGACATTTTTAAGTAACTAACAAGTCTGTGTGCTGCCTGAAACTACACATCACCATTTAATCAGGTTGTATGGTTGCCAATATTCAAATGTACTTTGCATAGTGTTATTATTTATGAATAGTACCAATAATACATTGTTTAAATTGTAACTTAACTCCTGCTTGTCTTTTACTATACCTAATTGCCTGAGGTTATAGGTGTAGAAGGGAAGGTGGGGAGAAGTTATATACTATAATACCTTATAAACAGTGGTAAGTCTGGGAGATTTGAGGCATTCTGACAAAGGCTACATATTAATAATACAAAAGGGGAAAGTAGAGTAATATAATACTCTACCAAGACAAAACACAAATGAAACAAGTTAGAAATCAATGAATGATTTGTTTTTATTGCCTGTATCAGATATACTTGTTTTTCTTATTTTTTGATCCCTTTCTATCCCTTTTTGATCCGAATATAATAATTTAGAACATTTATTTTTATGAAAAATGTATAAAATTTATTTTATTTTTTAA
Source organism: Erpetoichthys calabaricus (assembly GCF_900747795.2). NCBI lineage: Eukaryota > Metazoa > Chordata > Cladistia > Polypteriformes > Polypteridae > Erpetoichthys > Erpetoichthys calabaricus. Next base: position 29,646,444 of record NC_041409.2, on the reverse strand, counting down.
TTTTTTTTTTTGCTATACATTTTAGACATGATTTTAATTAAACACTACATTTCACCTGGGGAAAATGTGAATGATATTTTATATTTAGCAGTATAAAGTGCACTCGTTCTGCACTGCACTGCTCATACTGTATGTTGCTGGCTCATTTACCTGTAATACAAGGACAGAAACTTGTCTGCTGCTCAGCTGGTTAGTTTATCACTGGTGCTTACTATGCCAAATGATGCTTTTGCAATGTACTCTCATTTATCATTGTATCCTAGCTTTAAAACGGTGCACAGAAAAGGAGCATGTAGCACAATATGATAAATGTTTTATGGAAAAATAATATTACAGATATTGAACATTTTTCTTGCTAAATTCAAAGATGAAATTTTTTGCTAGGTGCATCCCAAATTTCAACTTTTTTCTGCATAAATTGAAATATAGAGAAGCAGTATTTTCAGTAGGTAGTGTAATAGCAGTAATCGCTGTGAAAACGTTTCACAATTAAATCTCTAAAGGGGTAGCTGCAAAATTCTGTTTTAGTATGCTTATTTGTTTCTTCTGAATAAAGGTATTCAGAGACAGCACCTTTTAAGATGTTATGGGCCAGGGGTACATTTTAATGCAGTTTCTTCTAAATCTTGCCATTTGTTTAGTTATTTTTTCTGTTTGTTTTCTCTCTGTATCTTTTCTCTTGTGCTTTATCACCCATGGCGTCATACGCCATGCTCCAAGTTTTGCCATGCGATGTGTTGTATAGGATACAGTAAAGGATATAGCACATGTTGCCCATGTAGCATTCATTGAAAGAACTTTAAATTTGAGGGGGAGGAGAGATGTGCCAGTTTATTAAAGAAAAGAAAGGCATTATAATTGTTTAGAAAAAAGACAGGAAAGAAATATCTCATCTATGTTCCAGGTCCACTTTAATAAGGAAAAATTGTTGCCATGACATCAACGTGACACATGTCCATGCACATCACATGATAATCACCATGCCATGGTCATCTTAGATCTTGTGTAAAAAAAGAAAGTTACCAACCAAACCAAACAAGTGAAACAATAAAGAAAAAGAAAAAACACACTAAAGCATCTGTGCATTGTAACATTTTCAATGAAGATGACACATTCTAAGCAAACCTGTTTTCCTGTATAACACTTACGTCTTGATCCCTGGTCTAAACACCAGGATAGAAACAGTACATTTGTATCCTAGAGTAACAGCAGTATATTAAACGTTTCCTCAGAACTAAACCTTTATCACAAACATACACACACACGTATTATAGATGGCTGCCCCCCATATTTGCAGTGGTGCCTCGGACTCCCACAGAGCTTCATGGGAGTTTGGTAGAGCCCTGTTGGAATCCGCGGATGTCGCCAGGAAGTAATACAATTACTGCTGAGGCCTGGAGAGCAGCTCTTCCGCCACACCTGGCCACATCAGACACCTGGAGCACTTCCGGGTGCCCTATGTAAGGGGCCAGCAGACACTGGGAGGTGGACGACGATGAAGCTTGCTGAGGAGGAGTGGAGGAGAAAGAGAGAGAAAAGGACTGAGAGATAAAGGAAGAAAGTGAGAAAAGAAACAGAAAGTAAAGAAAGTGTGTGTTGTGCTTGTTGGCACACTGTATTTGTAAATAATCACATGTGCTTTGGGACTTCTGCGTGTCTGGTATCTGTCTGTAATCCGGGCTATATATGCAGTATATACAGTATATATATATACTTTAGAATCTTTATTCCTGCTCTGTCCCTCCTGTCACACTTTGCCACCCAGTACGACATGTAATTTGTCCTTTGATGTTTTGCTGCCCACATTACAGTTTAAAAGATGACTATGGCCAAAGCCAACACACTACACAACTTTTCCAGTGATTTTCAACCCTTATTTACATAATCTTGGCAAACTGTGGACCATCGCACATGTGCCTATTACCACCAGTTGTGTAGCGTGACATTCCCAGTGACAGTCACAGTGCTGTAAAACTAGACACTACGAAATAAAACAGGCATCATTTTTATTTTAAGGTGTATGGGCTGCCTCTTGTGTGTAAGAGCTAACATCCAATGCATACAATGTAGCCACAAAGAAAGAAGAAAAAGGTGTCTTAGTCTGTTCAAACAGATGATAGGCTTGTCTAGTCTTGTGTTTGTCAAATCGTGACCGATTGGAAAAGTAAAAAGACAGGCTAGAATTGTGGAACTCATTATAAGTGCAAAACTTTCAAACAGCCACCACCACTTTCAGAAAGCACGTTAATTGGCTGTCAAAATTCTGTGAATTCTTGATAAGTTGGAAATTTGGAACTGTTCTCAAACGTTGTAAGGGAGACATGCAATCTGTTCTCTCCTGTGATAATGGGTGGTGTAATCTAGCATCTAGCAAGGCAGTGAGATCCAGCAACTACAGCAATTAATTGTGACATGCTCTCCGATGTTGTGTCATGTAATGCTAGCCTAACACGTTTATTGGTTTCTTTTGTAAGAAGAAAAGGTAGAATATACCGGGCTTGTTACTGATTATAGAAAACACTGGCAAACGTAATATAATAAAAGAAATTCCAAAGTATGAAAATAAAGGGAGGACACTTTGAGATTCTGAAGGATGTTTCAGAAGTACTCCTGTCCAAAAGTGACACTAGAGGAGACCATTATGTTACATTGCACTTGGCTCATATTATAGTGGCCAGTCACCTAGGCAGCTGCCTCACTTTTTAATTATGAGCTGGCATCCAGGAGTCTCTGAGACAATCCCTGACTTTGGAAGCAGCTGCTGACATGTTCTTGGAAGTAGCTCTTTGCCAGAGCTTAAAAGCCCTTTCTAGCTGCAGATTTCCAGAGTATAAAATTGGTAGGAAATGTACTGGAGATCATTTGACTGGCAGAAAGAAGAAACCTAAGAGGAAACTGGTTTGGCAGGCAAGTTGATATGCCACCTTACCCAATGAAGGCAGATTTGGAATGCATAGTGGCTTTATTTAATTTCTCTACTACAATTGAACTTTTTGATTCTCACAACCATCTTTCATTCAGTTTATTATTATTTTGTTACAATAAATCTTTCTTTATGTTTTCTCCTCTGCATTAGTTGGATTTGGGGACAGCTGAAGGGCATTCCCTATAGTGTCTGAGTGATGGTTACACCGATGATATTTTCTTATTTTCACATGTCTGATGTCCATGAAATCCCCCATAGGCTTTAGCTGCAAGTATCCTCACTGCTCTTCATAAGTTCTGAAATTTCAAGGAAATGATTTCTGATGGGCACAACTGAAAAAAAAAGCTCTGTGCCCTCATCTCCTGTTTCCTGACGCTTGTTTTCGGTTTGATATATACTGTAGAATGTTCATATGTTGACCATTTTGGATCTGCATTTCTCCTGTTTCATTTGCTTTTTTTAGTTTCTTATTATTTGCCCAATGCAAATACAAAGCAGTTAAGATTATCAGTAACAACAGGCTATTAAATTGGCTTTATGGGAGTAGTGTGATTGGCTAGAAGGTACCAGTTTCTAGCCAGTTGTATTTACCATCTACAAGGGCTTTACGGTTTACAAAACTGGAACAAAGATCTATGCAAGACAGGCTAAATGCATATTATTTTTTGCCTTTTTTAGTTTTGTGATCTGATATCAGCTGGAAAAAAACAGAGACAGATGCTTTCTATCAACAGGATGATGATGACAAAGAAGCTGAGTCTGGCCCAGAGACTCTTTTCTGAAAGCAGGTACAGTCGACCCTTGATATATGACCAGCCTGACATGCGAACAACTTGATTTACGACCAAAATTTTTGTTTTGAATTATGACCAACATCTTGCGTTACGACCTGAATGCGGTCACGTGTATCCGCTTGCGCAATTGTAAACAAACAGCCGAGAGCGTTCGTAAGCGTCAGTCGGAGCCCAGATACATGTGTTTGTGGACGTAATTTCGGTCAGTGCAGTGATTTATATAATTTATTTCGATAATTGTTAAGGAAGGAAGAGAAGGTAACGAAGGTAAAGAAAGCGATCACAATCGAAACGAAGAAGGAAATTGTGCGGAAATATGAGAGTGGTGTTCGTGTGACCGATCTCGCTAATATGTACAGCATGTCGAAATCCACCATCTCGACAATTTTACAAAGAAAAGGTTTGTATAAGGAGGCTCCTTCCAAACAATAACCACCTTCCATTTCATTCTCCTCCTCCTCCCTTCCTGCAGCCCAAAGATGTCAACTTAAATGGTGAGTACAGTATGAAATTGTTGTTTCTGGTAGGCTAGGCACTTTTTATAACTTTTTGGTTAGTACATTAGAAAAATTATTGGTGTTTTGGTAAATTATGCACATTATACAACCCTTTTTTATTATGAAAAGGTTAAGTAAGTGTTGCTGTGGGAGGTTCAGAACGCATTATGGGTATTTCCATTATTTCTTATGGGAAAAATAGTCTTGAGTTACAACCAACTTGAGTTACAACCAGCCCTCGTGAACGAATTGAGTTCGTAAGTCAAGGGTCCACTGTACTTGGAAGACATTGTTCTGTATGACAACCAGTTTGTTCCATTATTAGTTTTAGTTTGTGGAATTAACTGTCCAGCAGCCAGGATGAGAGCGGCACCAAAGCCATCTGAAACAACACCTCACGGATTCAAACACGTGTCATGGTAGCATGTTAAGATTGTTTTGTGGCGAACCACCTGGGTATAGCACAAACTAAAGAGATTCTTTCAAGACACTGCAGAAGCCCACCTTAAAATGAGAAGTAGAGACTCTAACAAAGTCAAGGCAAGGCAGTTTCTTTGCTGCCCAAAGGATTGTCACCATCCATTAATGGTGTCTGATTGATCGTGAGCTGATTTTTACATTTATATTTGCTATCGTCAGAGTGGTCTTGCTGATAGTGAACTACTTTAATAAAGTTGCTCATTTACTGCACCAAAAAAAGCCCTTTCTGTCAAGACAAGAGTGGACATTTTGATTGACATACTTTTAGACGTCATGGTATTTGCAGCTATCATAGTGTCTGACAGGGGTTCCCAATTAGAATTATATTTAAGACAAGTGTTCTGTTCCTGCTGTGGCATTAGAGTAAATCTAATATCTGTCTACCACCCACAAACAAAACAGCAAATGAAGCAGGAACTCAAGTTATACGTCCAATTTCCAGCTGGGCTAGAGCTACTATCATTTTTCCCATGGTCACAACGTTCAACAAACACCACAAGATCACTTCTGTGTTTTTTTTCACAATCTGAATATGCTTTCAGGTATAAACTGCATACTGTATATCGTCTGCGTCTTTGAACCTCTGTGGCTCTCCAGAACCTACAGTAAATACTGTTTGGGGTTCAATATGCACACGCCATAGGAACATATCCTTCTTTCTAACTGCCCAGAGTGCAGCTTTTCTCCCAGAATCAAAACATATGGCACTGTTGTGAAAGCTCACTATAGATTTATTAATCCATTCAAAACTGTGTACCTATGGGCCCTATCACATGCAGTACAACTTCAGCCCTCTTAGGAGTGAATCAAGTAATCCTGAGAATCACACCCAATTTTAGTTGACAGCTATCCTGATTATGCCTTCAGGGGACACAGAATGAGTGCACATTGCAAGCAATTGTACTGTAATTATTCAAAGCAGATGTAACACACTCAACCTAAGCAAGCAACTTGTAAAAGTGATGTTATCTCAACATGCAGGGCAGGCTATTTCTTTAGTCTGTCATGCATGCAGTGTATTCCTGTTTTTTATTATATTAATTTGCTTTCTGATATGTTACATGATAATAAAATAAGATAGGAAATGTGCTATATAAGATAAAGATTCATTTGATTAATGTTGAGTTGAAATCTCTATGCCTGGGCACAAAGTGACAAAAAAAGAAAGGCGCAGGTATAGGCCTCCACATTGTACTGCAAACAGATAGTATGAAGTAACAGACTTGCAGATTACAGAGTTAATTGTGCATTTGAAAGTTAAAATATAATTGAATGTAACTTACTAACTGTAAAGCAGCGATACATATTTCAGTATGTAACAGACCCCTCTTAAATGAGGGCCAAACAACAAAGCAGCTAAATTAGTTTAGGAGAAGGGCAGAAAAAATGGAAGAAGTTAGGAAATAACAGTGAAGCAGCTTTGAGGGCTTTGAGGTAATGATTTCTTGCCCGAGTTCCTCATTCTCATTTGTGAGGCAGTGCATTTTTCCTACGCAGATTTTTATTTCATCAGCAAGTTTGATTTTGACAGAGCCACTGAGTTATGCTTGAAAGGTTGTGATAAATTTGTACTGTTAGCAAGAAGGCACCAGCAAAAAAAAACTTTGAATGAACTGACAATACATGTGCCAAAGAAGAATATAAACAGCTTTACAATAAAGGAATACATATGTAGTAGGCCTATCTATTGTAGTTTGATTTGATCAGGGCAGTTGTATTTTACCCTAACATAACCTATTTTTAAAAATGCAAAAAAATGGCATGCAGTAATTATATGAAGACTTGAAGATTCAACTCAGAGAAGCATTGATGATGCACTAAAGATGGCTGTCTGTGCTGATTAATTTATTACTGTGGACTTTCAGTGGCACACTTTAACATCACAAATACTGCATGGCCATCATGCAGAAGATTTCTTTTTAATTATGTCACAGAAGAAGTATAAAAGTGCATACAGCAAAAATAGGAATTTTTAATAGTGTCGACAAAAAAAAAAGGCATTTCAAATCTCATTTTACTTTGTGAAAAGGGCAATTTCTAAATTCATCTAAGATGTAAGAGGTGTGAGAATGTAATTCCCGAAATGAACCTGCAGAAAACATGTCTGCATGTGTGTGCAGTAGCAGTTACAGTCCCCTTCGAAGTAATCTCCTTCTGCACCTACTTAGTTAGACAACATTGCCATTGCTGGAAACATACCTGGTACTCTTATTTATGGAATACCATTGAGTTCTATTGTCACATTATGCTGGATGTCAGAAATGTCTGAAAATCTTTGTCTGTTCAGGGGAATTTTTTATTTTTGGGAAGAGCCAGAAATCACAAGGGGTCTATTCACAAATCAGGTGAATAGGATGGATGATCCAATTTGGTACTTGATTTCTTAGCCAGCAAAACACTGAGCACATCATGGCTTGGGGCATTGTCATGATGGATGATCCACTTCTGCCATCATCTTCTCACCCCTCCTTGCACCTCTCCTACCACACAAAGACATTTGACTTTTTCATAGCGTCCCCACCGTACGCCAGTTTCAACAGCTCCAAACGTTTAGATAGATAGATAGATAGATAGATAGATAGATAGATAGATAGATAGATAGATAGATAGATAGATAGATAGATAGATAGATAGATAGATAGATAGATAGATACTTTATTAATCCCAAGGGGAAATTCACATACTCCAGCAGCAGCATACTGATAAAGAACAATATTAAATTAAAGTGTGATAACAATGCCGATAACAATGCAGGTATACAGACAGACAATAACTTTGTATAATTTTAACGTTTACCAGACCCCGGGTAGCAGTCTGTCGCTGAAACTGCTCCTCTGTCTGGAGATGACACTGTTTAGTGGATGCAGTGGATTATTGACAGGAGCCTGCTCAGTGCCCATCGCTCTGCCACGGATGTCAAACTGTCCAGCTCTCTCTGTAGCATGGGCAACACTACATTGCCATTCCAGAAATTAAATTGTCACACCTCATATCATTTAAACCCATCCATTCCTTCCAGCTTGTAAACTTCCATTATTAGGTAGTTCTGTAATACAAGTTCTGTGATTTACCTTGACTTTGATGTTAGTTAATAAAACAAATGATTTTAATTTGCAGATGCAATATTCTGTTTATTGCCCATTAGCAGTGTCCCTGTTTTTCATATTATTGTTTTTTGATATCAGGTTTGAGCTGTAGATGGGTCGAATGACAATGTGCCAGGTATTGGGGCTGAGACGCAAACCCATCAGCAGGAGAACACATTGAATACACAGCTGGGCCATTTTTCCTACATCAGCCAGAACTGACAGAAAAGCAGATTCTTGCAGAAGTCTACATAAAGAAAGTTAAAAGAGTTTTATTGTGCCTGCTCCCTGGCACCATCCCTCTCTGCATTAGTCCTCCCCAAGTACCATACAGCAGTGGTGGCAGTGGTGCTACCCAGCAAAACACATTGCCACAAATTAATCATATATAGGTGTTTACTGTATATAATATAAGACTAACGGTAGCACAAACCATCAGGACACACACTGCATCATTTATTTATCAGTTGTTGTTATTACATTTATTTGGCATCTTATGTTTCATTTGTTAGCTTTTGCTTAATAATTTATCTTTGACCCAATCTGCAGCTTCTTTGAGAGAATCACATAAATATCAGTAAGGCTTAAGCAGAAGGCCTCGGTGGTACACCGTGCACCAAGCAGGTAAGTACTTGAACTCATTTGCTACACCTCTGGACATGTTATCCTAAACAAGAAGGCATTGTTTTATTGTAGTGCAGCAAATGATCCTGGGAGTTGCACTTGCCCTGTTTGTGTCCACATTATAGGCTGATTAATTAGTTTAGAGCTTAAATTCTCCATTACCCCTGGGACAATTAAAGTTCTTTTTTGGATCAGTGAAACCCTACATCATGAACTGTCCAGTATGTATTTACATGTTTACCAAATAGGCTCTGGTTTGTGTAAATATTTTACTAAATACATAAATAAGTAAGGAGCAAACCAGATGATAAATGGACCATGCAACCTCTGCAACTATTTGAAAGTCATTTATTATTGATGTGCTAAGATATCTTATGATTGCAGATTGTAGCTGTTATTAAAAAAGAGAACACTAACATACAGAATATGTCAATGTTTTCTCCCAAATGTTCCCTGCTTTTTTCTCTATGTTAGTATCGAACATTTATCTTTAATGAACCCATTGATTCATCTTCATCATCCTCTACCTATTTAGCACCAAGTGTGGCTAATTTTATATTGGAAGCTGAATTAGTAAAGTACAATTCATTTTCAAGTATTGTATTATTTCTTTGAAAGTCACATAACTGACAAAATTTCTAAAGAATAACACCATTTGGGATACAGAAATACAGAAGACTTACGTTGTGTTCTCATTGTTGTATGATGCTTAGCAACTTGCTTTCATAATGAGTCTCGAAGGATTTATATGCCTTGCAGTTTTAAAAGTTTTATGCATTTATTTTGAAGCTGAAGGATTTTGATAACATGGTTCTGTGATAAGAATATCTTTAAGAATTAGATTAAAAATAAAAGGAAATGTAACTTGTACTATGCCATGTCCTTACGTCTGTGCATATGCAGATAATTATTATTGTTGTTGTTGTAGTGTACATTGCAATGTATTACTGTAATTAATGTGTCAATTTAAAGTCATATTGCTGATATTGACCACAAAACAGGGGCTTTTGTATAACGATTTGTTAGAGATTTAATGGAAACAAGAGGGCTCATCACCTCAGCAGTCCATAGTTCTGCCATGACCACCATTGACAGGGAAAGGAGAGGGTTGCTTGTAATATTCCAGAATGTAAAGACATTTAGGGGCACTCCTTATAATTAAGATGTGGTATCAACATGACCAATCCAAAAAAAAAAGTGACCACTCCATTAAGGAGAAGGAGCCCAGCATTGTGAAGATCCCAGCATTGTGTGTGGATTTTATTTGTATTGTATTACAGTCTTGAAGTTGGTCACCTCAAACTCCTCTGTACAGTACAACTTATTCATAAAAAATGGTATGGGGAAACTGTAAAAAACAAACATTACTATATTGCAACCATTTGGATAGCATATACATAATATGTGTCTAGCTCCTACCTGCATGTTTATAAATTTATTAACAGAGTAGCTGAGTCTTCTAAACCATGTAAGTACTCATTTTTAACTCCTTAAGGCAAACAATACTAGTAACGTCAGCTGAAGTAATACATTAGACAAAATTTGTGCAAGTGTACTTAATACAGTGGTTCTCAATCTGTGGGGCAGGCCACCCTAGGGGGGCACGAAGATGTGAAAAAAAGAAAACAAGAATCGAAACTATGAAAAATACATCTATTGAAACCAAAACAAATTAACTTAAACTACATTCTGATACTAGAAAAATAAATATAGAGTTAGATAAATGTCGATAAAAGTTAAGTAGGTATAATAAAATATGCATCTATGATATATCATTAATTAAAAAAGAACAAATTGGTATTAGTGGGCTCCTTTCAAAAAAACGTTAGGGGGGCGCGATTAAAACTGTTATGAAAACTCGGGATCAAATACTTAAAGGTTGAGAAACGCTGACTTAATAGATACAATTAATTACTCAAACTGGGAAGAACTATTATCTGATTTAGATTAGAGCAGCACTGCTGTAAGAAAGATTATTTCACTTTGGAATAATGTGATAACAAGAACTTTGGAGATCTTCATCATGTTCTCTGTATTTTATAAGTTCTATGATGTGATTACCAATTTGTTTTGTAAATTTGTTTCACCTTGCAGTCATTTGACCTGCTTTTGAGTTTAGAGAGATGTTCATTTTCTGAGCTCAACCAGCTTCACTATAGCTTCATGTCTCCTACCCAGCAACGGAAAAGAGGTGTGAACCAATAATCTGATGATTGCGTTTAGTTCAAAAGACTGCGGCATAAATAAGTTACAAATTATTATAGTATTTGATTTACTGTGACTTACTATCATTTACAATGCTTAAAGTAATAGACTCTTGGAAAGTAATCCAACTAACAATAGTAGTCTGTTTTTGATATGTAACCTCGGGGGTTAAGTGCTAAACTAGAGTGTGGTTTATAATAAAACCCCAGGGGCTACCTTAGCATGTGTTACATAAATAATACTTCATAGACAACCTCAGAGGCTAAGCTGCATTTCCTTAGTGTGTGTTTTAGAATAAAGCAGCTAAGTAGAATTCAAAGTGTAACTATTAAAGAATACTCACCAGACATGAATATTCTCATTGCAGACCAGAGGTTGAGTTCCAGGATGTGTTTCCAGAGAAGGACTAAACCAATACAGAATTAATTACAACAAAAGCAGGCAAATAATCAGTCAAGTCATGTGATAATTATCCATGTATTAATAGCAAACTCAAAATTATGTACAGTAAAAGAGAATAGAACAAAATTATAAAAAAGCGGTACAATAACAAATACATGCATTCAAAAGGCAGAATTATTTATCTTCTCTTTGTACATTCAGACATACCCTTTTTAAACACAATGAAATACCTTTTTCTCAGAGATATAAGCTCATCAAGCTGGAAGAAAGTAAGGCCATATAAATTTTGAAAAGGTTAACAGTGGCTCAGAATATCAAGGGGAAGGAGGCAGACACACAATCTGCATGTTATACACTTGTAGCTTTACATGAAAGGAGACATATCTGGGGTTTGCATCACTGCACATTTTTACAAAGACCTTCACCGCATATTATCACAGAAGCATTCTCTGCTCAAAATGTGACCCTAGAAGATTCACCATAACATTAGCATTACTTGAAGACCAAACAAAAATGTTATAGATATTTTTAATTCCAATGATCTTTGAAGGCATAAAATCAAGTTACTGCCAATTTAGGTGGTGTAATAAGGCGCTATATAGCGCCCGACCCGGCACAGACAGACGCAGAGGCACGTGTAAAATAAACAGACTTTTTATTTCTCTTCAGCTGTGGGGCACGCCTTCTCCGTGTCCCACAGGCCCAACACAGTCCCACAAGCACTTAATACAGCAAACAATAAATCCTTCCTTTGGCACCACCACTCCTCCCAGGCAACCTCGTCCTCTTCCTCCCGATTCTGGCTCCTGAGTGGTGGATGCCGGCCCTTTTTATAGCCCACCCAGAAGTACTCCAGGTGCTTGATCACCTGTGGCTAATTGCACTTCCAGGTGGGGCTGCAGAGATGTCCAGGCGGGTTCCTGGCTCCATGCAGCACCCCCTGGCGCCCACCCCAGATCCCCACAGGGTTGTGGAGAACTCCATCTCCCATGAAACCCTGTGGGAAACTGAGGCACCATCGTCAGCCAGGGGAAGCTGCCACCAAGCGTCCCGGGGGAGGTAGTGAGATGACCAAGGCTGCTCCTCCGGAACATATGTGGAAGGGGTGTCCTGGCTGGGCATGGGACCCGGCCGCCCGCTACAGTGATTGCAGTGTTCTTGTACCAGTGAATCAAGATGCTCCAGACAAAAAAAATCTCAAGTGAGTTACACAGCATTCATAAGTAATTCTTATGAACACAATAATTTGACAAGAAGTACAAAAAGTACCGTATGCTAGAGAAAATGTGACAAGAAAACAAAAGTATGGGTAACCCTCTCAAAGTCAGTACTCTGTTGTTAGTCAGGCATGACAGCCTGCTTTTAGAGGGGAGGGAGAATGGATGTCATGTGACTACTTACACTAACTCACATGATCAAGCTATAGCATCACTTGTACATCTCCAATGAACATCGAGAAATCGTGGCCACGTGGAGGAAAAAAAAGACTTGTGAGAAACAAAGAAATTAAATGATAAAATGCACAAAAACAGAACAAATGGGCACACAACCAGCTGTACAACTTGATTGTTAACTCATGTTATTACAGCCAAAGCTTATAAACAAATGAAACATCACAAACAGCAACCAATTGTAAAGTGAAAACATTTAAAAATTTGGCGAGAAAACAACTAATGAATTACTGAGTTAAACCTAATATAAGTAAGGGCAAAAATAAATAAGTAAACACAGTGTCATGACGTTTGTTTTACTAAACTGGCATGCATGTAAGAAAATGAACAATAATTGAGGTTTTGGTGGAAACTAAACAATGGATAATTAGAACTGTATAGTCAGTAAAAATAGTGGAGAGTGAACAGATATCGAATACATTGGGTAATCAAAGGTAGAAATGCTTTTGTTTGCTGTTTTTTCTTAGTTTCCTATAATATTTAGGAAACTGAATTTTTTTGAACACATTAAGTGTACCCCAATCACTTTGTATCAGTTAGCCCCAATTGTTGCCATATTGCTTAAAAAGGTCTTAATCCCAAACTTTAAAGTTTTAAAATGAATAAAGTGTGACTTAATGTCACTTAAGTAATTAGGGAAAAGGATTAGAACGTACCTTCAAAGTATCTGTCCAAACTCTCTCGTTAAAGAGGGATTCAGAATTTGCTAGTACATCAGCTCTTCCACTATATGATAGTGGTCTCCCCTGCTATATTTTGTTAATAGTTATGAAAAAATAACTGGAAATAATTACAAAATAAGTGATAAAATGTCATTATCATGGAGACTTGTGCCACCTTTTGCCCCTCAAGCTCTGGTGGTGGGATGACAATCCAGTAAGAGACGTCTGGCAGCTCAACCCGGCTGGGACACCCCTGCTATGGAAGGATGGGGGAAGGCAGATTTTCAAGGACACTGCCTCCCCCAAAACACTAGATGGCAGCTCCCCTGGAGTGTAGCGGTGCTCCAGATTCCCACAGGGCATCCTGGGGCTTGGAGTTTGGTTTCTCAGCCCTACTGAATGCCGCCAGGGGAAGCTGTCCAAGGACCTGGCGACTCATCCTTTCCTTATAGCCCGGGCTGAAAAAAAAAGCCAGTTCTTGATTAGACCTGGAAGTGCTAGCCAGTCACGTGGTTGGAAGGACAGAAGCACTTCCGGGTCAAGGACTTTATAAGGGACTGCTGAAGACCCAGCAAGCGAGCCTGAGTCGGGAGGTGTGGGACAGAGCTTGCTGGGAGGTGTGGAGGAGAGAATTATTATTACTGAGAATATTGTGTTCATTTAATTGCCTGTTTATTGTGGCTGGGGTGCTTTGGAGGCACTGATTACAAAGAAGAAACATTAAAATACTTCTTAGTGCTTTTACCCTGTGTCCTGTGTGTCTGTCTGTTAGGTGTAAGGGGCAACAGCAACCCCTGGCGTTTACAACCCATAAACGGCAAGGTTAGCAATGCATCCTCACCAATCCCACATTCTAGGGTCAAATTCTATGCTCAGGTGTTGCTCCCTTTGTGGAGTTGGCACCTTTTTCCCATGTCACGTTAGGTTTTCCTTCAGGTATTCCTGTTTTCATTCTGAAAGACAAGTGTTAAGTTAATTAGTGACTCTAAACTGGCCCTGTGTGGGTGTGTTTGTGTGAGTGGGTGCTGTGACGGACTGGCACCCTGTCCAGGGCTGCTTTCTGTCTTGTACTCAGCACTGCTGTGATAGGCTCTAGCCCCCCGTGACCGTGAATTGCAATAAGCAGGTTTGAGGATATTATGCCATGATCCATGAATTCCTTACAAATTTAACTGGAATGTCTAAAGCAGCAATTTAAACCACAGTCCTGTAACAATATCATCCATCCATCCATTTTCCAACCCGCTGAATCCGAACACAGGGTCACAGGGGTCTGCTGGAGCTAAACCCAGCCAACACAGGGCACAAGGCAGGAACCAATCCCGGGCAGGGTGCCAACCCACCGCAGGAACAATATCATTAATGTTTCAAATATTTTTTCAATGATAAGAAATGTATGAATACAGTATGTTTCTTTCCTTGAATGTATTGTAAGATTAGAAGTATTTGGTTTTTTTCGTGTATATCATATCCTTAATGTCCAATTTCTATCAAAAGGGTTTTTATATGAAAAATGAATAATGCATTACACAGCAGACCTTTTACCTCTTACTGGTAATGTAAATTAAAAATTTCAGTAAAATATTCAGAATTATTTTTAAAATGTTTAACATTTCATCAGCAGATTTGCAGAGAAACTGCTGATTTCAAATTAGAATGGACCCCACTTAGCAAAGGCACAGAAGAAAGGGAAGACCAAGGTTCTTGAGGTCCATGTGCATGGTCTGGACCGTAATAATTTGAAGTCTGGAACGAGGGACACAAAACTTTTTGAGTCTCTTTCTTTGGTGGAAAAGGAATAAAGGCTTTTTTCCTCTGTAGTACAGACATTTACTTGCAAATGTATAAGGATATTTTGAAAGTGTAACACTGGGGTGATTTCAGGAGACTATGTGCATCACATACTTTAGTAAGACAGCAGGCATGACTTTATTCTAAATTAAAAAACAAAAAATCCTCTGCCTTTAACCTTATTCATACTGTGTTACCCAGGTTTCATTTGCCATTCAAGGGAGAGAAGAGGAATAGAGTACTCATTATCTCTTAAGAGCCACTGCCTTCATTTCAAAGCTGGATTACTAGCATGTGTGTGGTTTTCAATATGCTAAGGAGGACATGAGTTTGCAGGTTTGAGGGAGATAATTCACAGCATGAATGCATTAGCAGACAGAACTACTATACTGTTGTAGAAGTAATGGTTTGGACATTCGGGATAAAACGAATAAAAAAAAAAAAACTTAAAAAACACATTGCTAACTCAATCTGATTTTTGAATCAATTTTAAGCAATCCAAGTTGCTGTTTAGTTATGTGGCAAACCGTTTTTGTACAAGTGTGACATGAAGAGAGCAAGTGATAATGTTCTTTGGTCTATGGTGGCACATGCATACATCCAAAACATTACTTTTTATATACGTATAAGTGTGACCATTGAACAATGTGGAAAAAAAATATATATGAAATTCATTCATTCCAGTTAAAGCCCAAAAATGATTACTTGATCAACACAAAATTCATTTTTCAAACCTGCTTACTTCAATGTATAGTCATTGAGAAAAGGGTTGCTGTATCAGTCACATGAAAGGAGCCCACTCTGAATAGGATACTGTTGCATATCATCCATCCATTTTCCAACCCGCTGAATCCGAACACAGGGTCACGGGGGTCTGCTGGAGCCAATCCCAGCCAACACAGGGCACAAGGCAGGAACCAATCCCGTGCAGGGTGCCAACCCACCGCAGCTGTTGCATATCATGGTAGACTTTTTTGTATTTAGCGGACAAAATAAAAATACCCCCCACCAGCAAACCCAACAATTACCCTGAATATGACAGCCAGAAGGATTCTCAAGCCAAGGGTCACATAGGAACCAGAGGTGCAGGCCACCAGGGGTGACTCTAGCAGTAAAGAGAGCAATGAGAAGAGAGGCAGAAAAAGAAAGGGAAAGAAACCTGATTCATGTCCAACCACTGCCCAGTCCTTGACTAATGGCTTCGGAATAGTCCAAAACTGAACAGTGGAGCTGGGCGAGAGGTTGATCTGGGCAGCTGAAGGTTCAAAGTGTAAAACAGAGAGAAGCGAGAAGATTTCCAATTTGATGGGAGAGGATACAGTAGTTGTGGATATTTTGAGCGTGAGGCTAACAACAACATTTCTGCCAACCAATCCAAAATTATTAAGAGAAGAGAAGAATAAGGAGGAAAAATCCAGTAGTACCAAAATTTGAGGAGACAGAATGATATGGCAGGATAGAATTGAAGTGAGCGAAGTCATCAACATAGGAGCTAAGAGAATCCACTTGGGAACAGTACCAGAACATATGGAGGAAGGGTCCAAGAGCACTGAGGAAAGCAAAAGGGGCATATAGGATCAGGAGCTACAGTATGTTCAATAGATGACAGGTTCATAGTGTAGGATATATCCCGATGTACAATTTTAAGAGTGTACTCACACTGACAATTCGCATGTCTGCATTTAACTGTGCAAAGTCTAGTTCATTTGACTAGTGTGATCGCTCAGTGCTGGGCCAACCATACTGTGCCCTGGCCCGTTTGGAAGAAATGAGCCCGAGCACAGTTCAGTAGCACTCGGGAACAGTGTGATCGCTAAACGTGCCTGAGTACGGAAAACAGACATGACTTCAATAACGTGACAAGTCAGATAGTGCAATTCTCATTTCATTCAATATCATTTGAGTTAAAAAACAAGTCTTTATTCTCACCTTACACATGAACTTGAATTGTAGTTGGCAAGAAAGGCTGCAGATTCCTCCCTTAATATCATTTGTCTCCGTAAAAATCTTATACGCGGAGCACAATTAACAGCAAACACTGCGCTGCTCACTCAATATACAGTATTTGTAAGATGGCAGAGTGTTATCCTGCCCTACACGACTCCCAAACAACCACAAAATAAGTAAAATCATTTTTGACATGCATGTTGTCACTCTGTGTTCAGATCTTGTTTTAGCTTTACACAATGTCGCATGGTCATGATGAAAGCATGCCCGGGCCCTGAACACGCAGGCCAGCAGGGGAATAGGGAAGGAGGACAATGGTGCTAGGGCATGGAACGTAACAAAGGTGTCTAGTGTGAGTGCACCCTAAACTGCATGTGCTGGTGGTCAAGATTTTTTAAAGAATTTTGAATGTTTTGGAGTTCCAGCATAATATTTGATGGTCTTTCTATCTATGCCCTCCTTTATCAATATTTAAAATTATTCTCTTTACTGCTTTGTAAAGGTGTTCTTTCTCATAACACAATTAGCATGTAAATTCACAAGTGTCTTAAGTCAAGTAACTCCTAGAATGTAAGCTAGTGAATGTTGGCTGTCTGCCCAGTTAGTATTTTGGGGAATGCTAAATGTGTTTTCATGTTGCCTTTATTCTTTGATGATTTCCATCCTGAATTTGGGTTGCAGCTTTGTGCTCATTACTTTCCAAGGTAATAATGTTGCTTTGATTAAAGTGAACAAAGGTAAAATGAATTTTTTTTGGTTCAATAAATGTATTTTCTTTTATGCCTGTACACTGCCTGTCTTTTTTTTTTTGTTCTTTATTTCATCTTATACAATTTCTTGTATTAGGAATTTGTTCGTTTTCGCATACCCCTTGGGGTCAGAGCGCAGGGTCAGCCATTGTACAGCGCCCCTGGAGCAATTACAGGTTAAGGGTCTTGCTCAGGGGCCCAGCAGAGTAGGATCTCTTTTGGCAGTGACGGGGATTCAAACCGGCAACCTTCTGGATACCAGCACAGATCCTTAGCCTCAGAGCCACCACTCTGCCCTGTACACTCTTTTATCTTATATTTGATCTCACACTCAGCAAGTACAGTATGTACAAATATAAAAGTACTATTGGTATCAAAGAGCGTGCTGCTGAGTTTTAAACTGTGACAGGGAGATACCAAAAAAAAGGCAGCACATGGCAAAATGTACTATCACTGTAACATAGTGAAAAAGACTAAACCAATAGCTCCTCACTTAGCCTGTAAGAGCTTGCATTGCTTAGATAACTCGTCTTGCAATCTCACCACCCAGAGTTGACGACCATAGATGAGAATGGGAATGTAGACTGACCAATAAATTCAAACTTTTGTTCCACTTTGTTATCATCATCCACAAAACTGCTGCTACAACACAGATTCATGGGTCAATTTCATGATCAGCTATTTCCCTCACTTTTGAAAGTCACAAAGGTACTTCAGGCTTGGGGCAGCTATGCACCACTTACCTGTGGAGATCAAGCAGCTCTTTTCTACTTTTCCAACAGTAAACCATGGCCTCAGATTTGTAAGTGGATCAGTCAGAAGTGAGAATCAAAAAAGATGCCATGTTATGACCTCTGATGTCAAATGTTTTAGTTAAACCAGTTAAATGGTGGCAAAGACAAGCAGCAATTGTCCATGAGGCATAGTAGAGTGCAGTGAAGGCATGGAAAGGGTCGAGAAGAGTTGCTGCCAAGATTAGGGACTGGTTGGCTGTGCAGACATAAAACAGGGACATGGAGTCTGTTGACTGGTTATATGTCAGGCAGTTGCACAGACAAGCAGACACGGGTGGCTGATACCAACTGCATGTAATAATCGGGTCAGACTCTTATCTAGTCAGAGAAATTCAATGATTCCTCCTCCTTATTGTTATGGCAGTTACAAAAACACAAAATGGCACTACAGCTCAGCAGTGCGTACACTAAACATCCACCTTTTCCTCAAGCTAGCTGCCCCAGATAATCTTCAGGCAATGAATGTTTAAGAGCAACTGCCAAGATGTATAAAGCAAAAAAGAAGATTTATAATATGATTGAAAACAAGATTGAAAGAAAGAATTTTGCAAAGGTTGTGTGTTGTTTTTCAAGCCAGATAGTTTAACTGTAATCATAGTTGGACAGGGAGAGCAAAGAGTCATTGTGAAAAATGCAGTGTAAATAAAGAGTTAACGTTTATTCTTCAGTCATAATTACAAATAAACTCCAAAACTGAGGTCCTTTATTTACAACAACTGGTGGAGCCTCAGGTGTACTTGTTCAATGCAACTGACAGACTGAAGAAATCCAACCAAATAATTTCCTTTATTAGTTAGGCTTAGGGATGACACTTAATAATAAGTTAATCTCTATATATAATCTTCATTTGGATCTTGATCTTTGTTTGTCCGCGAATGAATTAGAAGAAGAAGCACTACATGGCAGTAGAGAGACAGCTAAAACATAGGCATTGCATTAAGAATCTCCTCCAGGCTTATAGTACTGAAGACTGTAGTACTCCAGTCACACCTCAAAACACAGACATTCAAACTAAACAAATTGTTGTGCTTTAAATTAACTAATCTTTATATATAATCTTCATTTGGATCTTGATCTTTGTTTGTCCGCGAATTCATGTTCCCCTGACACTGCCTTGGTTGTTACTTTTCTTTACAAACACTGTCGATACCACTTTTTGTGTTTAGATATGGCGTCAACACCATGCTTTGTGTTTAGATCTGGCATCAACACCTGCTTCGTTGTCGAGACTGTGTTTTTTTCTGTTTCTATTGACCGTCGTTGGCAGCACTTCGTCCAAATCGAATGTTCACCCGCTTCTTGGAGTCGGCAGTCAGAGTATATAAGTCGGACACACTTCTGTGATTTTCCATCAGTCGGCGTTTGGAGTTCAAGAAAGAAGCATTGGTTCTTCCTTACTCTTTGGATTGCCACAAAGCAACCTGCAAGATTGGAGAAAGGTTGAGAAGAGATCGTGAGAGGAAACGACAGCGTCGTGAAAACGAGACGGACTGTGAACGGTGAGAAGCAGAAATGCTCCTCCACCACCACATAATTACTATTCGAACAGTGATTCCGAGTAGGCTGTTCCTATCGAATCAATGTTCAAGGGTTTTGTTTTGTAATTTTGTTTCCCTTATAAAAAATCATAATGCTGTGCGACGAAGGGCCCAGTTCACAACTGGCAGCCGTGTTTAAACAGGGACCACTTCACAGACAACTTTAACACGTGCAACGTAGTTGTGCGCACATGGCTAGTTTACATATAATAGATAGGAAGCATTCAAAAGTCCCAAAATAATTAATCACTAGCCAACGCCCGCCGTAGCATACGGCGGTGTAAGAATAGGAATGGAAAACGGTGAGAAAGAAATTCAGAAATCAAGAAGAAATAAGTACATCTTGAAAGACGCAGTGTGCATGTAGAATTTTCGGCTAAGCAGGATTACATGTGAAAGTGATAAATAAATCAGGCTTTCCGAATTTACGTACTATGGCCATGGCATCCTGATAGTTTTGTTGCATGTATCTTGAACTTCCTGGAAATGTGGACGGGAATATGATCATTTTGCCTACACGTACGTTGTTATTATCAGCGCTTGCTTGCAGTGCGTCTAATGGTTCCACGTGCAGATCTTGTTGATGTAATCTGAGTTAGTTGAGACGCGCGCCCTCTGTTTTAACATACGCATCTACAATGTACTGTTGGAATAGTTTGCCACTGGAGTGCAAAATACTAAATGTATTCCTCATTGCTAATCTGTATGCATAAAATTGGTATTGAGAAAGCTTTATTCGCCTGGCGGTTCTTTTATCTGGAACATGTTGTAAATCTTTGTGCCAGCCAATGTCTCCATAAGGGAATAAAAGTGGGTAAACTATAGGATCGCAATTCATATTGAGCGTGGAAATCTGTTTACAGGAGTTGCCAATGGGATAGATGCAAATGTCCCTTTCAGCAGGCATTTTGCCATCTTCTCCGCCGAAAATTGCTGCAACATCGGTGTGACATGTCGGGGCATTGTATTGTAAATCCTGCCTAGGGTTTTCCTTGAAAACCATTCGTACAGATGCTGTTGGATTGGACTGAGCGATTTCATGCATGTGTTTGTATGACTCAGAGAAGCAGTTGATGGTTCTGAGCGTGGAATCTAGCTGGAGAAGTACATTTTCGCTACATGCAGAGTTTGCTTTATTTTGTAAGCGTACTTCAGTAGCTTGTGCTCTGCCAAAAACATACAACTGTCCATATCCTGGAGAGGTAGAAGTGTTAGCGGATAGTGGAGAGATTTGGTGATAAATGTGCCCGTGTATTTTAAAACAGTATGGTCCGTGGCCAGGAGGTTGAGTTATCTGTGCACCCATGGAAACAAACGCTAGAGAAGAGTTGTATTCTCCAATGTGTTCACGATAATTTTTAGCTTCTGATGTTTGCTGTGTAAGAAGCTGTTGTAAAGACACAGGTGGCTCCCGCAAAGGTGGTAAAGCTACTTTACCATTGTGGCAGCACCTCGAGTACTTGTTGGATGTATTATGCTCAGCAGGCCAGTATATTGCATGACATGGAAGAGGACGAATAGGAATCGAGAAATGCCGTGTCGGCTGCGTGTGGGCGGGACCGGTTTTGAAGTGGAAGCAGGACGAACCAGAAGAGAAATATATATAAGAGATAATAAGTCTTAAGTAAATATGTGGTTCAAGGAAATAAGACTTGTTATATGTAAGCCGTATATTGTATTTCATGTCATTTTCTAATTTGAATGTGCTGGTACGAATGTAAGGATGTCCTCGTTAAACAGGCAGGCAGTTTCAAGTACGTTTCTCTCTACAACCATTTACCAAAATTCTGTTATTTTACATGTGGTAAAATGTTAAGATGGTAACCAGCTTGAAACCAAAAACTACAAGTCAAAATGGGAATATTGAAATCAAGGCTATTCTAAGAGCAATTGTGAACTGATCAGATTTGTACCTTGGAAAAGGGGGCTCTAGCTCTGCCCTGCAATTTATGGTGATTCTATTAATTATCTTGCTGTAGCAGCTCCTAAAATGGTGATGTGACATACTTACAATTTAAATGTTCTCTAAAAAAGAAAATTCAAACTCAAACATGAAAACAAAACTTAAAGACTGACTTTTTAAAAAATAAAAATCTTATCAACCAAAAGATTGATTTTAAGCACAAAACCTCTTCTGCTAAAGCAGTTTTCTCAAATTCTTAACACTTACTTCGTCCTCGGTACAGACTCCACGATCAGGCTGCTTCTAACGAGTATGAAGGCAGTTTGTGTGAGGAACTTACAGACTTGGGTATGACTGCCGATCCTAATGTGATGTGGGAGACCTTCTGTGACATAACCCTAAAAGTTGCTGAGGGTTGTGTTGGTGTTACCGATTTTCCCAGAAGGAGGTGTTTCATCTCACATGGCACCCAGGATATCATCGAGAGGAGTCGTAGCGCACGGCTTGTTGGCAAACTCCGGTTGTACATGGAAATGAGAAGGATGGCTGCGAGGGCTCTAAGGGCAGATAAGAAGGCGTTTGTTAGAGAAATCTGTGAGCAAGTGAATACACCATCTATGGTCTAGTGACCCACTTCCTGCTTACGGAGGAATCAAAGCATTACGCACATCTGAATCTGTTCCTTGGAGGGTCACAGTCAGGGTGGCTGATGGAATGGTCCTTACGGATGACACTGCAGTTGTGCCCTGATGGGCTGGCTACTTTGAGCAGCTGTTTAAAGCCGATCCTCTGGCTAAGACGTTGGACATCTCTGGGTCCACGGTTCTTGATGCTCATTCTTCAATTAGCTATGAACCACCGAATCTAACTGAGATTGCACAGGTGGTGAACCAGCAAAGGGTAGGTAAGGTTACAGGGATCTGTGGTATCCAGGGTGAACTTCTCCAGGCTGGTGGTAAGACTGTCCTCCTGGTTGTTCCAGTGCATGCTCCCCAACTTGACCTGAGCTTACTAGACTGGATTACAGAGCTGCTGTTTTTTAGCGATGTTATCTACGTGCCATAAACACCAAAACACAAACAAAACAAAGAACACAATGCACAAAAACATCTTAAGCAGAAAGAAGAACATGAAAGTTCTACGCAAAAGACACTTCTAGTAAATCCATGACAAAATATATGTAGAGCACACATTTATAAATAAGTGTACATTTTGGATGTCAAATATTACAAGTTAAATTTGAAATTATGCTTAAAAGGACTCATGGCATTAATCTTTGGAGTTCATTGGAGATGTGGGGGACTGTGCACAGTGTTCCCACTTCTATTTAGGCTCGATATTTTATAGAAATTGGATTTTTACGGATTCCTTTCCTGATGCCAACCCCCAATCATTTTTTTTAATAGCCAGTCAGTTGCAAAAATGTTGGCATTTTTGGATGGAATTTCATGAATTGTTCCAATTCTCACAACTTGTCACAATGCCATCAACAGGTTTTCCTATTAAATAATACAATTAAATTAAAAATGAGCCACAAAAATGTTCATCTCAGTAGTTCAAGCCTAAGTCCAGCATTTTAAAGGAACTGTGTTTGATAGCAAGACTTTATTGATTTTTCATCAAGTTTATCAAATCAAGTTTTAAACTTAAATATAAGAATTTGGAAACAAAGCAGCAATGACCATCAGCATTGACAATGACATACAGTAGCCAAACACTTTGAGATTAGAAGATATTTGAAATAACCAACATCACCTTATGACACTATGTCTTTAAAAATCCATATTGAAAACACTTAAAATATCCTCTTTACTTCCCTAAAATATATAATTTGTTTTAATATTTTCCTCTAGTTCACTTATCTCTCCGTCAGTCAGGTTTTCTCTGCCTCCATTCAACCCAAAGCTCAATTAGTCCTAACAGAAAATGGCACGTTTTGAAATTATGGTCCCAGAGGTTTCTCCAGTATTTACAGAGCAAAAACATTATCACCCAACTACATTGTTAAATTTCAACAGCTGTATGGGCAATATCTTGCTTTATTATTTTTCAGTCAGAAAGCATGTATTAATGTCACCAACTTCCCGGTCGCTGGGCAGCACCAAAAACTTTGCTATGTGGACCTGTGCATTGTGCTGCTAAGTGAGGCTCTGACTTCAATAACCAGGAATCAGAATAAGCAGGATTATTAAAAGATGGGTTGATGGATGAAGGAGACTGCATATCCATGAATAATGAAATCGTTTCGATCTTTTAGTGACTGAATAGGAATCATCTTGAAACAAGCAAAACCAAATGAACCTAATCTTCTTACTTCAAGCATTTTTTCTCTTATTAGTGCAGCATCATCCCTAAAATCTACTATGAGATTATTTTACCGGAAACATTTATTAAAACATGTACAAACAACCTGGAGTTCTACTATTTTTCAGACTTGGTGTCGTCTATACATGCGTACCAGTCCACTTTAATTTGATTTTCCATTAGTAAGAAATGAAATTCTATTACTGACCAAGTTGCATGAAATCTAATTAGGCTGCTGTCTGTTTATAGAAACTCCATTTATAGATATTTGAAATGAAATAATTGACAGCCAAATAAAACTAATAATCCTTCTGTATTGGTCAAATTACCCTTTGCTACTTGGATAAAAATATTTTATGGAAACTACATTAAAAGCAGTTAGTATATGGCTTTGAATCCATTCATAATCAAGCACGACTGTTTTTGATACGGTCTGCCTGTAGATTTAGGAGTAAAAAATTAAAACATCAGATAACTTAGGATATATAAAACTTCCACAGAGAACAGTTCAATATGAAAGGAGGTAATAATATTGGAGCCAGCGACAACAAATAAGCCTTATAACCCAAAGCAGTTTGACCTTTAAAATGCAATCTACTATTATGACTAACTGATTTAGATTTGCTCTGTGTTTGCGGTGAGAATGTTTTCACTAAGGCTTAACAATAGCTTTAAACATTCAGCATTTCGTTTCGATTGGCAGAACAATTATATTTAAGGACCGCTGAGCAAAAAAGCTGTACTTCAATTTAAAACGATTTATTTCAAAAACTGAAAGAATGCATGATGGGGTTTTTGATAAATCAAACACATTTCCTTTCACATACTGCAATAGGAACAGAGTCTGTGATATGTCTGGCAGTCCACTTTGGTTGGTAGGTGGTGCCTTCTCTGGAAGAGACACTAAGGGAAAGGAAGGACATTTGGAAACTGCAAACAGAGGAAAATATATTTTCTCATATCACTAGAGGGCAGTACACTTCTCAGGTTCCCTCGGGTTGGAGTATCGCATGGTTGTGAAAGAGTTGTAGTCTGAAAAGTGGGCCCTGGGGCTGCTGTGGGGAAGCAGTGTCATTATTTCTATAAGTACCTTACCCAGAAGTGCATCTGCAACATGGGAAGTAATCCCAGGTAAAGCTTTAAGTGGAAACTCCGCTGCTTGCTCAGATAAACTTGGAGTTGAGAGAGGAGTGGCTGAGGTTCTCAGTCACTAGTGGGCAAACATTTAGTCACTGAGGCCACACTGAGTATTAATATTAAGTGTGTTTGATACTATGTACACCTCATCCAAGTCTAGGTATAGTTATGTACACAATTTAAGGCATGTTCACAATTATTCTGTAACCTATGGCCCCATTCAGCCACTGATCAAGTCTTCCTTTCCACTTCAGCAACAGTGGCTAATCTTAATAGGACATAGAGATAATAACATAAGTGGACATAATCATGAACAGTTTGAATATCTGTGTACTGATTTACATTATATTTGTTGTATTATGTCATCCAGCCTTTGCTGTAATATATATATATATATATATATATATATATATATATATATATATATATGGTTGAAATAGTTTACTGTCAAATAAATGCAAAGAGTACACGACATGTGTTTCGCCCTCATTCTGGGCTCATCAGGTGTACACACTCCACTGCACTCCCTCTCGGGAATCGAACCTTGGACGTCAGCGTCAGAGGTGATGCCCCTAACGTTGCGCCACGGCGTGTGGTTCGTTTATTTGACAGCATGTAGATCGGGGTAATTACCTGGTAGGTAACCACCCATACAATCAGATTGTGACACAGACTTCGAATGCTGTGAATATATATATATATATATATATATATATATATATATATATATATATAGAGTGACCATAAGAGGGTGCCAGAGAGCCCTAAACCACAGTCCCAGCAATACACCACACATTTAATGAAATAAAACACAAGCCTTTTGCTCTTTTCAAAAGCACCTAGTCACAATCCTCTTGTCCAGTCACAATAATAATAATAATAATAAGCCACCAACTATTGAATCAATGATCTTATGGGTGTTCTTATTCTTACTCCTTCTTTACCTCCACTGGGTGTTGCCCGCTGCCTCCTGACTCTAACTCACCCATCTGCGGCAGTGGGCTTTCTTTTATGTCGGACCCGGGAATGCTTCCGGTATCATTACGTCCCCTCTAGGAAGCACTTCCAGGTCATAGACAAAGTAGAATGGACCTCCCCCAAATGTGCCCTCTACTTATCCCAAGGGATCCCTACAGGGTTGCACTTCTGGACTCCATTTCCCTAGCACCCCTGCAGGTGTCCCAAAAGGGATCTTAAACGAGGACCACTGCCACCTAGCGTATGGGGGATAGACCCACTCTCAAGCTCTGGTCTCCTCTGGTCCCTCCATTATTTTATACCGACTGGGCATGATATGACCTTTCTGCCCAGCTGGCCAATGATGTTTCTCTCGGGCCTCCCATCCAGGTAATAATCCATGCTCTACCCTGGCTGGGATGCCCATTTGTATATATTAGTAAACACCAGGGGGCACATCTCAGCCCCAAACCACAGATACGGTTATGCCCAACACAATATTGGGTTCAAATAAAAAATATTTATTTGTATGCCACACTTTTCCAATAATATCCCATCAAAAAACAATAGCAAAAGCAATACTTTATCACATTCTTCCTCCTTCCTTCCTCCAAGAGTGTTGCCCTCTGACTCCCAATGTGAAGTGATGTGCTCCTTTTCAAGCAAGACCCGGCAATGCTTCTGCTGTTACCACATTGCATGTTCGGAGCACTTCCAGCTCATACAGAAACCAGTATCCTCCACCCTTGGTAGCACCCTCTGGTGCCACCTAGTAACCTGGACAGGGATGTACTTCTGCACTCTAATTCCTATGTAACCCTGCGGGTGTTCTTATTGGGATCAGCCAATAAACTTTGATGTCATTAATTCTTATCATGATTACTTTATTTGAAATACATTGTGGTGTGGTGTAAAAGCCAAAAATTGTGTCAATGTCCAAATACTAACAAACCTAACTGTATATTCCCAAAGCAGGATATAACATTAATCTACACAACATCCATAAATAATGAATGAACGAGAAAACAGTCAAACAGAAAGGATTGAAATGTTGACTTTTTTTAAGTGCTTAAATCTTTGTAAAAGTAAATTCCAGTTATTTGAATAAACGATTTATGAACAGTAAGTTAAATTAAATTAGAGCTGAAGTGATACATTTTTTATGCATATAATTTCAAGAGAGCAATGTATACTTCTGAATAATATTTAAAATTTCAAAATTGAATAAGCTTTAGATAGTCAAAGGTAAAACAGACAAGGATTGAATTGTTTAATGCAGAGACCATCTGCATATCATGATATTAATCAAGTTTAACTCATGCTCAGACTTTTTTACTCCTTAAATATGTCAAATGGTTGTATTAAAGGTAATGAAATCAAGTGTAGATGTTAATGTGATTGTTCTTTCTATAATTAAAATGCCTCACTAATGCAAGCATAATAAGATGAAAAATGCAAAATGTATATTTACAATCACAGAATAATTCACTTTCTGACATTTTAAGCTGTTTTCATAGCAGTGAAACAGAAGCTCATGGACGCAATAAATACTTAAAAAAAGAATCACCGTTACTTTGCCAAGTAATAGACATAGCACATGTTTGACATTGACCAGGTAACTTGAAAAGGAAATAAAATCTACTCAATAAAACAAGAAATAAATGTCAACATGTTCAACTAATTTAGAAACTTGCTCACTCATACAGTCAATGCAATCATTGAAACCTGTCAGTGTGTCAAATACATTACAAGAAAAATTGCTAGAAATGCAATAAAACATCTATAAGTCTAATCACACGAAAAATGAGTTGTAAACTGAATTTGTGGTAGCAAAGGCAGCATGTCTTTTAATTGCTTGTCTTATAAAAAATCCTTTTTTTTTGATTGGCCACTTTGTTGGTGCAATTTATTAATAGTTGGCCTACATGTCTACCATCAGAGCAGCTTGAATTCATCAGGACATGGAAGGAGCTAAAGTACAGCACAGGGATACTGGTTGACTTTGAACATGTGGGTCTAATGTAATGTAAAATCCTCAGGCCTGTTAAATCAGATTCAGAGACACAGAGAACCAGAGTTTGTCCCACTAGCGTTGTGCACAAGGTAGGACTTGGTCCATTACAGGGCCGACAAACACACATATATACACTCGCAAAGGAGCAATATGGAAACACCATTCAACCTAGAACATGCGTTTTTGAGGCTAAGGGAGAGAAACTGAAGTGGTCAGAGTGAATAACACCAATACACACACAAAGGGTGAATGTGAATAGTTGCCAAGAGATCTGAAACCTGGACATTAGGTCCATGAAGCAGCATTGCAAAACATTATGCAGCAATAATAACTATGGGACCAGTGGATCTGGCACTTGTAATAGTTTGTTCATTCTCAGACTCATATACTCAACTGGATTGAAATCTACAATAACTTAACGACCATCTAATATGATTTGATTATTGCTTATTATTAAGCGCGTTGAATTGTCATTTAGTATTCTCCGCATTTTGTGACTTTGTTGCTAGCATGCACTGTACCACTGCTAAGGGCTGTACCTTCTGAGGAGTAGCCCTTATTTGCCACGTCACAGATGCATGGCTTTAAAATTTCACACGTAATTCAATGTAGATTCTGGATTCAACAGGTAAACAATTTTAGTGGGAGCCTTACAGGCAAATGCTTTTTGATTTTTGATTTTTGTTTCAGCTTTAATAACAGTCTCATGTTTAGATTTTGGAGACAACTCGTGTTCAGGTTATTTGCATGTCTTTTGATTTTGGGCTAATGGCAGTTCACCTTTCAACTTTGTTCACATTTTATGATGGTACATCTTGTTTTGTTTTGTACTTCTGTTTTAGTAACAGTTTCTGTGATGTTCGATACCAATCCCATGAACAAAATGCGTATTTCCCTGTCTGGATAGCCTGCTCCTGGGGGTGGTGACTTTCCTTCTTGCCAGCAGGCAATCCAGGGGGGCCTACTGCAACAGAAATAGCAAGTTGGCATTGAACGATTGTGCTGTTCAGATTAACATTATTTGAATTGAGGTAAGAAAAAAATTAAGATTAGCACCATCTAATGGTGATGTTAAGCATTTTATCTATTTAAGAAATATCCTGTCTTTGGTTAATGATGTCATCAAGCTGAGATTCAGACAGAGAATACAAACAAACAAAGCGCATGTTTGTCTCGCTCCTTTGGCTTTCAGATTCAGATCAGTTTGGCTTTTTTAAGGCATTGTCAGTAGGTAGAAATGTTTTATTGATGTTTATTTCTTTATATTGATGGATATTTGAGAGACTGTCAAAGTATTTAAAGCTATTTAATAATAATAATAATAATAATTCATTACATTTATATAGCGCTTAGTGGAGTATTTTCAGATAAAGCATTTTTCGAAATACCAATTTTGCTGCATTTAAGAGTACTTGCCAGCATATCTTTTAAGACGTTCTTACTAGCTTTGCCAGAATATGTACAGGCCATTTATTTGAAAGTTATTTATTTTATATATATATATATATATATATATATATATATTTTTTTTTTTTTTTTTCAAAGAATAAGCAATTCTGTTATTAAGTTTATCCTGTGAGTTTGTATATAAGGATGTCTCACATCATTCTGTGTTTATGATTTATTTGTAGTTTTACCCTATTTCAACCAGCTTCAGTAAACAAAGCAAACTGGAAACTCTTGTCTGCGTGGTCACTGGAAGGAAGTTTATCTGACTGTCAACTTTTGCAGGGCACTTGAGGCAGAGTACAGGACATCGATCTTAACAAAATCATAGTTGTATAATAGAGGACATAACATCTTATCCATCATTTGTTATGGATATTGTAAGAAGTGCACTAATTGTAAACATAATTTAATTCCCTTTAAGGGGTGTGAGAGGTGTGACTAGGCATGTGCTTAAAGGATAAATAGTGAAGTCATCTTGGTGTCCAGAGGAGTAACTTTCAGATAGGATTAGAAAACAGAATTCAATAGAAGAGAGAGATACACCTCCAGTGTGGGGACCCTGAGTAAGGGAAAAGGCAGAGGAAAAGGAGAAGCAGAAGCAGAATCTGTCTATGCTGAACAACCTGGAGAAAATGTGCCTAGAAGAATGGACCATAATCACACCATAGCAATGTGCAAAACTGGGACCTCAAGCACTCAAAGTTGTTATTGCTGTAAAAGTTGGCTGAACAAAATATTCATGTGAGAAGAATCATTACTGATGCAAATGGCAAGTTTCCTTATTTTCTTCTCAAGAGTGTTTTTAACAAAAAACAGTGCCATTAGAACATATTTTGAGTTCCAGTGTTTTGCAATAAAAATATTGTAGAGAACATAATTTCAGTGTAGAATTTCTAAAATAAGAGAACCAGTCAAAGGACTATATAATTTTGCTTGGTTATACAGTATATAATATATATATATATATATATATATATATATATATCCTCTTTAATAAAACCCCTGTGTGCGTCCAGTGTCCGTATTGTGTGTGTCTTCTGGTAAAGTGCGCATACGCGGGGCACGGTGAGACGCTTTCAAAGCACATGCTTCAAAGGCCGCCTGACGCGTCACACAAGACAGAGGGCAGGACCTATAAAATATCGCACGGCAGATCCAATCAGATTTCAGTAAATGAGGTAAGACCTAAAACATAAAACATGAAAAATCCAATCGGGTACTGAGACGCGGAGATCAGCTTCCCATTGTTGTGCAAGTGTTCACTCTGAGGATGTCAGATTTGCGATTAAGAAGCTTGGCCCGGTAAAGTGTAAAGTGTCAGTCGCTGAAGGGGTTTTCCTAAATATACGAATTAAAATGATATTACAATACTATGACTTTTAAAAGTGGATTTATTTTCGCACACATTACATCAGTTGCTGGGGAGAATCTGCTGATTGCCCACTGTTGTGACAGAAAATTAAACGCATATTACGGACAGCAAAGACAGTATTACTGTCAGAGAAAATTACAGGCATTTCACGGAAAAAATTTAATGAGGTAAAAGGTCCCTTGCCATTTAATATAGACTGTTCCTACTAATGTTTATGGACTACTGTTCTAGCGCCCATTATTGTAATGGGCTTAATGTCTAGTATATCTATATATATATATAGTGAAAGAATGAGTCTCAACACACTGAAAAAGGTTTGGGGTAGCCATCGTATATTGTTCCTGGCTGGAAAAGATTTAAATTGAACACAATGATGTTGTTCATTTGAGTTCCCAGAATGAACTGACTTAGTTTGGCAAGATGGAGGATTTTATAGCCTATAACCCGGAAGTGACATCAGTCTGGGTGCCGGAACAGGAAGTGACATCAGATCAGGCAGGTTTTCCCATAAGAAATAACAGAAATAGGTTTAGAGCACCCCGCCACCCCTGGCCCGGCAGGTTATATATATATATACGTACACATATAAAAGCTTTCAGTCCTTATGCAATCCCTATCTCTGGTTTGGCATATTATTTCTTATTAGTAGTTTTGTTCAGTTTTGCTTTGAGTGGTACCAGATGTTAATAAAATCTCAGCTATAAACTTTCTTTCTTGCACTCTCCTTTAGTTGGTCGAGCGACATTTTTCATTTCCGTGTCCCCATTGGTCAGTTTGGGGTGATGAGTGGTGACAGGTTCACTTTTTGTTTAGTCTAGTAAACATTATTCATTTTGTTATATTTTCTTGTCTTAATTGAAATAGACATTAGTTAATACATAGTATTTTGTTTTATGGTACAGATTTATCACAAACCATTTATAGAATGCAAATCTCTAAACAGGAAACTAAGCATGGCACACTTAAATAAAGACATTCAGTTTTTGTATCCACTGTGCTGTTGAATGACAGTTTTTCTTTCCTTTGTGCTTAAATAAAAGGACACCATGACTGTATTTTTAATTTAAAAATCTGCTTGATGTTAGTGCATTTCCACAATGTTGATGTTTATACTCAGCATGACACATGAATAGAAGCTTTCAGATGTTTTCAGACAGTCTAGTAAGTTCTTGTATCATCAGTCTGCCCACATACAAAGTCTCAGTTTAAAATGTTCTGATGCGAAAATAGTTGCTTTCATGTTTAGCAAACTGATAACCAATTTGCCTTGGCAGTATTTTAATTATAGGTTTATCCAATTATGAATAGAACATACATTTAGATTTCGTTCCATTTCAGATTTAAAGTATCATATACTGTATATACATTCTATACATATATACAGTACATACACACACATATATATACATACATATATATATACACATATAGAAAGAGAGAGAATAAAAATGTTGCTCACCAGTAGTATTTAAATATACATTGTCTGCATGCTTCCCAAATCATATTCATATCTCTCTATTATAAAAGAAAATCTTGCGATGAGACGAGACTATTGCAAACAGATCTTTTCACGTCCCACGAAACGAGACTATTGCCAAAAGATTTTTTCAAGTCCCGCCCTCCTCTCAACCATTTCAGGTTAATGGCCCACGGCCCTCTCACCTCTCATTCGTGTGAATGCTTCTGTCAGACACAGTTCCTGCACTCTCAACTCTTATAAATTTTTACGTTTTCCTCACTTTAAATTCCCAATAAAAGAAGACTTATTATGTCCAAATTGTATTGTTGATTACTTAAAAACCCTTTGTCTGTCTTAAAGCAGAGTTGGAACAGACTGTGTTACTACACCCTCTGAAGTACTACTTGGACAATGTTACACTG
This sequence comes from Erpetoichthys calabaricus, assembly GCF_900747795.2. NCBI lineage: Eukaryota > Metazoa > Chordata > Cladistia > Polypteriformes > Polypteridae > Erpetoichthys > Erpetoichthys calabaricus. Next base: position 29,613,481 of record NC_041409.2, on the reverse strand, counting down.
TAGAGAGTTGTAAATTCCAGTGATAGTGGCCAGAAAATGGTGAATAATAAATGAAATGAGAGATAGCATTATTACCCTTAGAAATGGAGGTCTTTCATTTAGGGAAATTGCAGAAAACATCAAAGTGTCATTGAGTACGGTGGTGTCCTACACAATCCAAAGGCAATTAGAAACTGCAAGAAACTCTGATAGGAAGAGATCTGGCAGACCCAAAGTCACGACCCAATCAGAAGACAAGTTTCTGAGGGTCACCAGCTTACGTGATAGGCACCTCACAGCACAACAGCTTCAAGCTCAGTTTAACATTGGTTGAAAAATGCAAATCTCAGTTTCTACTGCAAAGTGGAGACTTTGTGCTGCAGGTTTGACAGGGCGAGCGTGTGGTGTAGTGGGTCCACAGCTCAAGTGAACTGGGCCGCTTTTTAAATAAATAATCGGCACACTCACGGCTTAGAGAGTTTGTGATGTGGGTGGTCCTCACTTAAGTGCACAGGTGAGGAGTCGTCCGCATCCGTAATTGGTGCCGGGAGCTGCTAATTGCCACATTTGATCCATGTCCCTGTAATAAATAGAAGTGAGAGGCGGCTAGGGGGGAAAGAAGAAAATGGAAAAGTGAACGGAGGTTGCAGGAGAAGAAGGCAGGAAGCGGGGAGAGGAAAGCTGGTGCAAGAGAGTGAGAACAAGCGAGCGTAGGCTCGTGGGCAGCTGAGCAGTGAGCCCAAGCGGGGTGTTTGGCCGACACCTAGGGCAGTCAGTAGTGGTCGCTCCTGCTGAGCGTGTAGTTGAGGAGCAGGAGTGACCGGAAGAAGGAAGGCTGGCCGTGGAAGACAGCGGGAGTCGGGAGGCTTGGGAGGTGGATGCCCCAGCGTGGGTGTCCTGGTCACTGGTGAACCCAAGTCTCGGTCTGGCCAGGGATTGGGAAGCCTCCAGACCAGCAGGCAGAGCAGGTCAGCTGCAGGTACGGTGACTCCACTGGCGCATTGCCTGGATGGGAAAAGCAGGGGAATCGCCAGTCACCAGTAAAAGAGGGCACAGTGCTTTGTGTTTTTAAAAAGACTGCTTCCGGCCATTGTTTTAACCTCGTTGTTTTTTTAAAAAGATTATTTTCTATTAGATTTTTACCTCCACCTATCACTTGCTTTTATGGATTATTTATTTAATAATTTATTTAAAGATTGCTGATGCACTGCACTTTAATTTGGACACTTTGTTTTTGTTTGTTAATTTTAAATAAAAGCACCTTTGCACTTTTTCCACCATCCCCTTGCTTTGTTGTGCCTCACTGCCTAGCTCATCGGTGACATTACTGACGGTGTCGGGTTCAAGAGCTCCCAGAGGGAAGATGGGAGCATGGAGTGGAACCCGCATCGTCAGTAAGGAAGCCATTCCTCAAAGGACAAAATAGGGCCTTGAAATGTCGGCTGTGGACTACTGCAGACTGGAAGACTTTGATGAATCAAAATTTGAATAAAGTTTTGTACACTTAATGATTCCTTCAGTTATTTTTTTATTTGCCATTGTTTATTTATTTTATGCCTTGATCTCAAGAAACATTAAGACATTAAACCATGCATTTCCATGAAATCTGAGGTGTTCTAAACCTTTTGACCGGTAGTACAGTATATGTGTAAGCTCATGTTTCACCAATTTAAAGCATTTGCCTTGAATTCCTGACCCTTGTAGTTTGATCGCTATTCTCTGATGGGGTACCTTGTCAGTCCAGGGAGCCTAAAAGAAAAGCATATTGCTTTTTGTTCCATTTTGTTTTCCCTACTGGATAACTCAATGCATCACTTTTTGATCTTTATTTGAAGTAAGCTCACACCAGCCACATATTAGAAAATGTCCTGCTGCCCTAACCTGGTTGAGTGACTTAAATAAAGAGTTTTTAGTAATTTAATGTTGACATGCACACAGAAATAACTGTATGTATAGCAGAGCTTTAAGACTGTAGACGAACAAGCTAAATCAAACTGTGCCTTTCAAGATTCATTCACCCAAAAAAATGAGGATCACAAATTTCCACGGGGAAATTTGTAAGTTGCAATGAAGTGAGCAGAGCAATTTCGCACCTTATAAACATAAGAAGCATAAGTGCCTTAATTGTCAGTATGACTGACTACTTGTACATCACACTGCTATTAGAATCAATCAGTTTTATTTCCTGCAGAGAAATGCCCTGATGTTTGATTTAGAGTTAAATTAACCTGTAAAACCCAACTGAAATAAATATAAGTGTCATTATTTTTGTATATTACACACTAGTCACTGAGAAGCAGCTTAAATTGATTTGTTAACTGTAGGGGGTGTTTGATACTATTTTGGCAAGGCTGGGTACAAAACAGTCCTGGGGAGCTCGTCATTTTGACAAAGTATAACAGAACATTCAATGTAAAAGTATAAAAATAAACTGATTTTAAAACACACTTTTATAGCCACTTAACTAAAATATCTTAAGATTTGCATATGGAAATATTACAAATAAAAATGTGTTTATAAAAGGTACAATTCATTAAACTAAGCATATGAAGTGAGTAGCAGCAAGGCTGAGAGAAAAAGCCTAGAGGTCTGCTTGCTCCCTTCAGCATTCAGCAAAGGGAGTTCCTTTAAGCTCCATCAGATGACTCGTATTCCTGTTGTGCCTGAGGTCGGCCTATCTGTGTCAGGTGGGCGGGGTCCTGAGCTTTTTCTCACGGGTGACATTTTTGGGCTCATCTAAGATCACTTAAGGGAGGTTAGAGTACTGTGAGTGTCAAGAAGATAAGCCGCCTTGGTCCACTTGCCAAAGATTGGCCCTGGAATAGACTTGCGTCAGAAATTGACTTGTGAAGCTCAGATTAAATTCATACTACTACATTTTCATTTAAAAATGGAATTTTTTAACAAAACAGATCTCTATTCACTCTAGTGTTTTCACACTAAAACGACCAAAATGCATCATATGTAGCCATTCGTCTACATTTGCAGATTGCCTTTACAAAAGTTTTCTCATCATTCTTCAAGAACCATGACTTCCTTCCTGCCAAGCACTGTTCCATCCAAGTTTTACCCAAAACTGACGATCCTAGAAGGGATGGTAATGCGACCGGCCATAGGATTTATCACTAAACTGTAGCAACTGGTAAATTATTTACCTTTTGTGCAAGTATGCAGCATTCAAAACTGTACAAAATGCAATTCAAATGGATACAGGTAAGCAACACCACAATCGTCTTGGAGAGCAACTCATCTGTGTCTGCAATTTTGGAATATGGCTTTCTTCTGTGATGGATGTCCAAACGAGGATTGAGACATGGTAATGTTTGGGATCCAATCAGGGAATAATAAGCACAACATAAACAGTGTGTGATTAAAGTCTATGTGTTTAAAGTTCTCTGTTTTCTCCCATTCACACAGCAACACTGAACTGGGATTTTCAGTCGTATAAGGCTCTGGAAAGTGTCTTCAAATGTCTCTGTTTTCAGGGGTCAAAAACGGCGGGGTAATGTGTACAAAAAGGTAAAAACAGAGACTAATGTCTGCCTTTTTAAACAAAAACATAGTAGTGTGGATGTGTCTACAATGTTAACATATGACCTTCTCAAAACTGAATTAGCTAACCTGGACAATAAGAAAGAAATGGTGGGCTGACAACTGAAAAATGTTACTGTTTTCAGAAAGTTCCCATTTTGTGGACTGTAGCTTATGACAATGTTTGAACCAAGATGTCACACATACAAAGCTCTCTGCTCTGAATTATTTAATGAAACTATAAATACAGTATATAGGATTTTACAATAATTACTTGCTTGAGGCTTGAAGCTTTTGGCCAACCATAAGTGAATTTAGAATAAGCAGTTAAAGAATGCAGTTAACAATGATTCATCATTTAAGGAAATGTACAGACAAGTATTTTGTTATATACAGTGGACCCTTGACTTACAAACTCAATTCGTTCGCGAGGCCTGGTTGTAACTCAAGTTGGTTATAAGTCAAGACTATTTTTCCCATAAGAAATAATGGAAATGCCCTTAATGTGTTCCGAACCTCCCACAGCAACACTTACTTAACTTTTTTTAATAAAAAAGGGTTGTATAATGTGCATAATTTACCAAAAACACCAATAATTTTTCTAATATACTAACCAAAAAGTTATAAAAAGTGCCTAGCCTACCAGAAACAACAATTTCATACTGTACTCACCATTTAATTTGACATCTTTGGGCTGCAGGAAGGGAAGAGGAGGAGAATGAAATGGAAGGTGGTTATTGTTTGGAAGGAGTTTCCTTATACAAATCTTTTCTTTGTAAAATTGTCAAGATGGTGGATTTCGACATGCTGTACATATTAGCGAGATCGGTCACACGAACGCCACTCTCATATTTCCACACAATTTCCTTCGTTTCGATTGTGATCGCTTTCTTTACCTTCGTTACCTTCTCTTCCTTCCTTAGCAATTATCGAAATAAATTATATAAATCACTGCACTGACCAAAATTATGTCCACAAACACATGTATCTGGGCTCCGACTGACACTTACAACGCTCTCGGCTGTTTGTTTACAATCGCACAAGCGGATACACGTGACCGCATTCGGGTCGGAACGCAAGATGTTGGTCGGAATTCAAAACAAAAATTTTGGTCGTAAACCAAGTTGTTCGCATGTCAGGCCGGTCATATATCAAGGGTTGACTGTACTGTGAAAGATAGCCTGGACACAGACAGACACTGAGGTTCACGATGTCCAAAACACGCACTATTTATTTTAATTCCTCAGCTACACACAATACCGTGCACAATCCACAAAGCTCAGTCCTTTGCACTTCTCTTCAGCCGCCTCCACTCCTCCCTCACAAGCTCCGTCTTCTCCCTCCCAACTTCCGGCTCCCCGAATGGAGTGAGGTGGCCCCTTTTATCCTGCCCCAGATGGGCTCCAGGTGTGATGGTTTTCCGGCAGCACTTCCTGGTGTGGCAGGAGTGCTGCCCTTGCACCCAGAAGCACTCCAGTTCCTGGTTCGGCAGCACTTCCTGGTGTGGCGGAAGTGCTGTCCTCCAGGGCTCAGGAACCATCCAGGCAGCCCCTTGGTTGGGCCATAGACTCCCACAGGGTTGAGCTTCCCAGCTAGGTATCCGTGGCCCCTGATGGAATCTAAGGGGGTTGCCCACTTGCACCCAGGGGAGATATTGCCCCACTCCCGGTCCTTCCCTGCTCCAGGCGTCCTGGTGGGGCAAGGTCCCTGGTCGTCTGCCACAATATATCAAAATTAAAAAATAAACCAAAAGAGAGTTACTGAAGATGATTACAAAATATACACAGAACAGAATACCCTGTTAAGGTCAAATATAGTTAATATAATACTGTATAGGGGCATTTGCAGCATCAATACACTTTAGAATTGATTTTTTGCAGACATTCCCATTCTGGAGACTCAAGAGAAGGGCAGAGTCTGGGTCAATGCTATTAAATTATTTTAAGTCCATTTGATTCCTTTGTTACTTAAAATTTAACTGTATTATTGATTTTATATGCTAGGTAAGCAATACGTTGTCTGATTGTATTATGTACTACCCTCATTAAATATTTTGGTATTGTTTTGTTTGTGGTTTAAAAAGCATGAAAAATGAATTCATTTTGTATTGATTTTTGTATTTTCTGCTCTAAGAGGTTCTGGGTGTTGCCAGCTTAGGGGTTTCATGGAAGAGTTAGGGATGTGAACTACAGGAAAACAGGAACTTCAGACCTAGAAAGTGTAACTGGACCTGTCAAAGCCCCATCGCCCGGTGCTTGGACCAGAGGCCTAGAACTGCAGTGTGAAACTTGAGGGCTCCATGGACACTACTGCTTCCAGATCTCTCACCTCTTAGCCTGGAAAAGACCAACAACTCAAGGGTCCTCCAAGACCCAGCACTAGACACGAAGTGCAGCAAGACTGGGAAAGGGCTGCCCACTGTGTAATGTGATATCCGTGTAGTTGCTGAAAAAGTCTGAGTCCCAAATGCTCACTTTGTTGGTGAAGTTCCATTTCATTCGACTGCTAAAGTGTCCAGCCTCGTAGTGTGAGGATGTAAAGTGGAGAGGTGTGGATCTCTAAAACAATTTCTCACCTCTGACAGTGTACGACTAGAAATTCTTTTTATTTAAGTGTGTTGAATGCAATATTGGAGCTTATTGTACATATTGTAACTTAATTCTAATACTATTACTACACGTTCTTAAACTTACAGTACATTATTAACCGTGAATGCTAGATAACTTCAAAATGAAAAAGGAAACAGGACAATGCAGTCATTAGCATATCAGTGATGGAGAAGAATGTAGTATAGTGCTAAGCTAAAAACGTATGATAATCTAATGTGCAAGGCATGGTTAAGTATCATATTTTCATTACTTAATTACCAATATTGAAATTAAACAGATTGGTAGCATGACCCATATCATATCCATTCAGCATACTGTCTAAAACATCTGAACTTTATTTAAAAGCACCTCAGGCTTTGTTTCTCAGACATGTGTTTGTCATATAGAATACTTCATGGCTGGTGATCAAGTCTATTTCAAACCGCTGAATGCAAATTTAAATTAAATATGCATATCCTGGACACAACAAGGCAAAAAGAATTGATGCCATCTGAATTTCAAAAAGACTCTGTCGACTTTTTACCCTCCAAAAAAGAATACTTCCAAGTACTCATATGCCACATGATATATACATGCTGACATAATAAGCTTTATAATATTTTTAAAGCCCTTCACTTCGATTTTATTTAATTGCCCCAAGGCTTTATCTTAAGACATACTGTAAATGGTGTTCTTATATGTCTGCTTAAGTGCTGATAAAAAAAGCTTTTAATGGTGAAATGTTTGATCACACCTGGCTAAATAATGCACTTATCATTTGGCCTCACATTACTTTGTTTTAAAAGAAGAGTCAAACAAAAACAATTACAGTACACTGCATTCATTCACCAAGAACAACTTAGAAACAAATGAAAACATTTTTTTTTTTTTACCAATGCTTTGATTAATGGTTTAATACTTTTTTCTTACATTTGATTCTACAGTATCCCTATGTTCCTGACTTTCATTCCAACCAAATTATTAATAAGATACCACTTTTTTGGTAACAATTAATAAAACAATCTGTCAACAAGAAAGTGAACAGAAAATGATACGGATAAATAATCCAGTTATTTAAAGTTCTCAAAGGCATTGATAATGTAGATCCAGCAACGTTCTGGCAACATTGTTTCAGCTTAATGGTGAATCATGTACTTGAGAACATCAGTGGAAATTAAGAGGAAGCCACTAAGCACTTCTTTACACAAAGAGTTGTGGGATTCTGGAACAAACTACTGAGGCATGGAGTTGATGGAGAAACCTTGACAACCTTTAAGAAGAATCTGGATGAGAATATTGGGACAGCTTAGCTATTAGCTATACAACTGGGCTTGATGGACAGAATGGTCTACTCTTGTTTTTCAAATGTCTTATCTTTCTTATGTACATATGGCAGTCAAATGATACCTGAAGCAATTTTGCAATAGCTTGAGTGTCAATTGAACTGATGACTGCTATGCTCATCATTAGTTGTCAGGTTGCAGATATAATTAAGAGAGAAAACCCCACAGAAAAAGTGACAGAGATCAGCTTTGAAGATATGGCAAAAAAGCAGATTTGCATTTATATGAATATTTCTAAGACTAATGCACTTTTCTGACTGCAAAAAAGACAAATAAAAGGATAGCTAATGAGACAATGAGTTCAAATAAAGGTAAAAATGACTTGCTCAATCTGAAACTGCTTTAGTGGAGAAGCCCGTGGACACAGCCCAAGGACTGAACCTGAGAACCTCTGCTGTAGTGGGCAGCAGACTGAACACTTACACTGACGTGCAGTTGAGCCATCTACCTGGAATAACAGGCGCTGTTCTAGAAAGAAATGGAGTCTTTCCACTGCACTCTGAAAAGACCATTGCAGACAGTTGGTAAGTTCTAGGCTTCAGACAGAAAAACTGTAAGATTGTTAAAGGAGAGATTTTGTGCCAAAGAGAAGATCACAAGGACTTGGCAACATGTCTACAGGTGTGTGTAGGATTGCGAGCGCAGTTTCAACATGTGCACCGGCAGAGTGAACTGCAACCTGCTGTATCTAGGTACATATTTAATGTTTCGGCTAACAGTGTAGATTTTTGCTTATGTGTTCTAAGGTAAAGTAATTGACCAAATTAAAATAATAAATACATCCATACAACTACGTGGTGTGCCTGGCACTCCTTGTCGGCGCTTTTGACAATATTTAAACAAAGAAAATGTGACCGAGTTTTTAGAAGTAACCGAAGACACCTTCAAAATACTTGGAAAAAAACAAATAAGAAGTACCATCTATCTATCTATCTATCTATCTATCTATCTATCTATCTATCTATCTATCTATCTATCTATCTATCTATCTATCTATCTATCTATCTATCTATCTATCTATCTATCTAATTGCAACAGAAAAAAAAGTAAGAAGAAATACATTTGGAGACTCGGTTAGGCTGCGGTGGGTTGGCACCCTGCCCGGGGTTTGTTTCCTGCCTTGCGCCCTGTGTTGTCTGGGATTGGCTGAAGCAGACCCCGTGAACCTGTAGTTAGGATATAGCAAGTTGGATAATGGATTGATGGATGGACTTGGTTAGTTGGTTTGAAAGTTGGAAATTTTGTAGTAATTTCTTCAAAGAGTTTGTTATCACAGTTTTAATTATTACATTTTTTTTGTAAAAGTGAGACATATTGATAAGTAATCGTGATAATTAAATGTAATTACATATTAAAGTAGTGTACATTAAATGTTTTTAATACCATTTTACGTGTCACCGAATAACTAATACTATTTAATATCAAGTAGCTGAGGTTACTTTCACAGAAAGCATCTCAAGTGATAAAAAGATTCAAGTGCCTTTGTTAGTTGTTCATAATTTTGGAAAGTCTTTGGCTATTTGTTGTTAAGATTTCTTAAACCTAACATTTTTAGTGTAACAAAATTCCTGAGTACACATTTAGTCACTGTAGCACAGTCACCAAAACATCTTTCACACCATCTTTCATACATTTCTACATAAGTTAAGTTGCATTTTGTTTTACGTTTAAGGGCACAAATACCAAATTTTTTGCCTGTTTCAGTTTCAAGGAGCTGGAGAAGTGAGCTGCTGTGATTGAAGTTCATCCAAGATGCCGCACTGCAGCCTCACAAACAGAGACGAGTGTGAGTTTGGGGTGGAAGCAGAAGGCAGACTCTTAACATGTAATGTGACCTACCACTGCATGCGTACAGTTAAGGCTGGTACTTTGTATAATATGAACAATACCATTCCATATTGAACAAATAAAGAATATCATTATTAAAGTATTGAATAACTAAATACATATCGACCTTATATGGTAACACTTGGTCATCCATACCCGCCCACATCAGGCCCCGCCCCATCCCATGTTCTGCAGTCCAGCGCCCGTACTTCAGAACATACAGCTGCAGGTATTTTACTATTTTGCCAACATTGACCAGCTGTCAAAAAAGCAAAAGAAAAAAATATAAGGATATAAAGATATAAAATCTGAAATAACCATTGTCAATGTAAAGTAGAAACAGTAAATACATTCATAGCTGAAGTTGCACACAAGTTTCTGTTTTAAGATAAATGAATTTGCAATCTCTCCAATGCTTTTAAATGGGAGAGTCTGAAATTTCAAAAATGTGTACAGCGACCTGTAACTGTCATGACAAATTTCCTTGAACAATAAGTATGCCAAATTTCAACACAACTGGCCCACTTGGTGCAGAATTATTTCATGTGGACCAATAATCAGGCAGATGGACATGGCTATCACAGTAGATGCTTCTCACATTATCTGTAAAAGCACCCAACTACAAAGCTAATCATTCAGTAGATCTTTAACCTTGTGAACATTATCTCATTGACACAAATGAGCTAAAAAGAATTGAGCGGCCACTTTATTAGATATAACTACTTAATAACAAGCGGATCCCCATTTGGCACCTGAATATGCCAGGATGTGGGCTTAACAGGGAGTTGAAAATGTAGCACAGGTCTAGAGGTATGGAGGTGCATGTCAATTACAGTTTATCCCATAAATATTGCAGTTCCAAATAACTCAGAGCCACATGGAGACTGGGCAGTAATAAAATAAAATGAATTTAGAGCGTTTATAACTATTCCAGGATGTACATACCTTTATAGCATGGATCATTATTCTGCTCAAGTTATACTGTTGCTGCAAAGGGATTCATCTGATCAACAACAATTTTTATATACAGTACTATAAAAATTAAAATGTTGCAGTTGTTGTGGCACTAGAGTACACCCTATTCTGGTATATTCTAGTCACATAATGTATTTTGATGAAGCGCCCTCTCTTGGGTGGAGCATACAAAAGACTATATGTATGTACTCATGTACTGGGTCCATCATTCTCTCTACCTACAAACAGAATATACTGTAAGTATAATAAAAATAACACATGCAGGTAGCCTTGTCCCAGGCTACAAGTCTATAATTTACACCTTTTTCTCGAACAAGCTGCACGACATCTTTTCATGATCTAAAATGAAACATACTTTTACTGAATGAGAAATAAATGAATTTCAATGCAAGGCAAAAGTAAATTTTTGAATCAATACATTTTAAATTACTCAGTAAAGCCACAGGATGCACTCATTGTTAATTGCTGGTATGTGCCGTCTCCTGCAGAGGCCTTGTGTCCACGTGAAAAGGCTTCCTTTGATTTCAGGCTTATGTTTTTCAGGATAATATTTCTGTATAAAATCTGTAGCTTTACCATTTGACACTATGCTTTGTGTATGTACTGGTAAAAATGAATGTATCCCTGCTATGCAAAGATTTATGAGAAAAGGTTTGTAAAAACCTCTCTCGTATTCCCTGTGGAAGAAATCTAAATCTGTTTTTCTGCAACACATTTACAGTTTTTTTTTTACAATCTAGTTCATAACTTCCTTGTTTCTGCAATTCAATTTAAATCTCAGTTTTAGGGAGTATTATTTCAACCAGCTGTGTACAGAAGAAGCTATGACTAAGTAGAAGCAGGGATCAATATGAGACTAAGTTAAAATGATCAAAAGACTGGATCAAGCAGAAAAAAACCACACAAATTGTAAGGAGCACCTAGAATCTTCATTTAAAAATACTGACATGAAGTCAAGAGTTCCTATTTAACAGCTGTTCCCCTTTTTGCTCTCCTCTGGATCTTTACAGTTTGTTCAGACCCTAGAACCTCCAGAATGGCATGACTTTGTTCAACATATTGCCAGTTTAAAATGGAATCCTAGCGCTAACCAAAGTATTAGGTTCATTAAATTTCATTTCATTATCATCTCTGTATATTTTATTTATTATTCATACTAATCATCATCGTCAACTGCATTTTAGTAATACAATTTTCAAGTTGTTGATCTCCTCAGTTCTACGTATACAATTATAATTGAAGACATTCAAGACTGTTGTCCTTAACAGAAATGACAACATTACTAAAAATACTGTAACAGTTCCTCCTTTCCCAAATGTGGAGCGTTCCGTATGTAATATTATCTTGTAGACAGCTCCTAATCCAATAACTGGTCTACGCTAGGCTGAACTATCACAACTACTTCAGTGCCATCACACTTGTCATTCACTTTGAATGCAGCAGTCAACATCGTTCACATTTCTCCATCACTTTTGCCTTCATTTTTTCATTTATATGAATTGTTGGTCTCAGTTCTATAAGGAATGTGTTAATAATTAACTTTATGAGATTTTAAATTTTCCTTTATATATTATTACATTTTGGTTTTTATCATTCTCTCAGTAAAGGCATTGCCTCACTGTTTTGTGTCTGTGTTTTACTATGAGCATCAGCATTTTGTGGATATGGACGTGGCAAATGCTGCGGTGGGCTGGCGCCTTCCCCGGGGTTTGTTTCCTGCCTTGCGTCCTGTGTTGGCTGGGATTGGCTCCAGCAGACCCCCGTGACCCTGTGGTTAGGATATAGCGGGTTGGATAATGGATGGATGGATGGACGTGGCAAATGTTGTAAACAGAATTACGCTAGGAAAGAAGACAATGCACAGTGTCCAAGATTTGAGCAGAGGTGAAGACCTTTATGAGAGACTCAGTGCTAAAAAAAACAGTGAACAGTGTTTCATTCTGACCTTGACTGTCGTTTTGTCTTAGTATCACAGTGAAAGATAAAAGATGAATTCTTTGAATCATCCTGCTAACACCCTTGACAATTCTTCTGCCTTGCCTCAAAAGGGAAGACCTTTCAAATTTCTGCCACTCACTACAATATTTGAATAAGTTACATTTATCATACCCAAAGACTATTCTTAAAACTACAGTAAATGAACTTTATATAACACCTGATGCCATAAATATGAACTTCTCTCAATATCTGATTTCTTATTTTAACCTTCTATAGTACGTCTAATGCCATTTACTGTAATTTTATACCCTTTTAGTACTTAACGGTGTAATTTCTTGTAATTGTATGCACTTCTAATACTTAAAACCTCATATCATTTTATGTACTTACCACTGCTATACTTGTTAACCTGCTGCGTTGTTTTACATATGATTTGTAGTTAACTTATAACAAATGGCAGAGCTTAATGCTTATGGTTTGGGGCTTTAATGTTTTCTTCCCATATCTCTGTTTTTATATATTATTTGTAAGTTTACAAGGCATCCGTCAAAAAACACTTTAAGGCATTTTTATATAGTAACTCAGATGTCAGTGTTTTACCTGTTTGTACATATAATGCTGTAGAAAAGGAATACAGACTTCTAGAAGATGACTAAAACATACTCTTTTTAGAGAATAATTTAATTAACTAATCTTCATATCTGCTTTTCCTGCTGAGGGTTGCAGTGGCAGCAGGCCAAACATGTCAGCCCTGACTTCCCTGTCCGCACCTATAGGTCCCATCATTTCCTGGGGAATTTCCAGGTATTCCCAAGCAACCCAAAAGATATACGTAATCCCTCCAGTGTAGCCTGTGTCTGCTGCAAGATCTCCACCCAGTGGGACATGTCTGGAGCAGCCCCCTAATGGGCATTCTTATCATATGCCCAAACAACCTCAACTTTCTCTTCTCAATCCAGAGGAGCAGCACCTCTACTCTGATGCTCTCCTGAATCCCTAAGCTTCTCCCCTATCATGAAATGTCAGCCCAGCCACCCTGTGAAGAAACCTCCTTTATGCCACTTGTACTTGTAATTAATTCTTTCGGTCATTGTCCACAGCTCATGACCAAAGGAAAGCACAGGGATGTAGGTCAAGTGGTAAACCAAGAGCTTTGCCTTTAGACTCGCACCACACCAAAGGGCCTCTGTGTCCAATGACTGTTCATAGGCTGGGTGGAATAGCGGTGCACACCTACAAGTACTTTATTTTTCTTAGAAGACTGCATTGTTTTACTGTGGGTAGTGACATCCTTTACATGTTCTGCAAATCTGTGGTGGCCAGGTCAATTGTCTACACTATGGTGCTGGACTGGTAACATCACTTCAAGAGAGAACCACTGAATCAGCGCGTTAATTAAGAAGGCTGGCTCAGTTGTGGGGCACACTCTCGACTTGCTGTCACATTTAGGTAGAAATCATCATTTGTTTTAGTTTTCTGGCCCTCTACATTGGGACACAAAGCTGTACAAAGCATTAGTAACCATCATAACTTACAGTATAAGCATTTTTACAAAACAAAGTTCAATCAAGGTGTCAAATGTAATGGGACATAATGGTTTCTCAAAGAACACTGTTTTCCATTCAATAGTAAAGCATAATTTTGATTGAGATTCCAGGTCAAAGGTTAAGTGGCAGGACTTAGTTAAATGATATGGAAAGGACAACTCACTTGAGCCACAGTAGAAGACATTACATTAAAAGCAGACAGATAATAAAACATTAGAATTTTGATCAAAGGTTTGCAGAATCTGTATACCATATATACTCGTGTATAAGTCGGGCCTTGAAACCTGAAAACTCAGTCATAAAATCAGACCTCGCTTATACGCCCGTTCAAAAATACGACACTTCTTGCACCAATTTCTCTCGCCACTGATCGAACGCTTCATCGTAGATAAGGGACGCTCTTACAATAAAGGTGTATGAGGGTGTGAGATACAAAAAAACACAAAACAGTGCAAACATCGCTTTGGAATAGTTTGGGTATTACTGTGTGGTCACGTAGGCACAATACATAGGAAAAAAAGGCATTGTGCTCTGTGGTTACTCTCTCAGGTACTGAAGCGTATTAAGGCCACGGAGAAGAAAAAACAATACAGACATAGTGAAGAAAAAAAAACTATACAGTATGTCAAGAATAAAGTTGAGGAGAGGAAGAGAGGAAGTCAGTTTAAGAAACATGTACCGAGTAACATGGGTCAGGGAGCACTTAACACAAAGCATTCAATGTGCTACATTACTTATGAAGGTGTTTGAGAAAATCTAGTAAATTAAACTTTGATTTTAAAATGACGTTTACAACATTCTACTTTAATGACAAAATAAACTACAAGAATAAAATCAACATGTCGACTTTAATCTGAACATAAACTTCAAGATTAAACTGAAAATGTCGAGAATAAAGTCGACATGTTGACTTTATTCTCGACATACACTTTTTTTTTTCTTCACTGTGTCCTTATTTTTTTTTTTCTTCTCCTTGGCCCTAATACTCTTCCGTACTCAGGTGGGCATTAGCATATCATAATCTCTTGGACCAATAGTGTGAGTTTTCTGCATTTGACTTATACGACTGACATTCTAAAATACCGGAAATTATTTGGTAAAATCAAGCCCATGGAAGAACTTAAACGCGAGTGTATTTGGTAGTGTGAATTTTATAGCATGTTATTAAAAACAGGATAAGGGTACATAGGGGCAGCACGGTGGTGCAGCGGTAGCACTGCTGCCTCATTGTTAGGAGACCTGGGTTCACGTCCTCCCTGCGTCAGAGTTTGCATGTTCTCCCCGTGTCTGCATGGGTTTCCTCCCACAGTCCAAAGACATGGAGGTCAGGTGTATTGGCGATCCTAAATTGTCCCTAGTGTGTGCTTGGTGTGTGTCCTGTGGTGGGCTGGCGTCCTGCCTGGGGTTTGTTTCCTGCCTTGCGCCCTGTGTTGGCTGAGATTGGCTCCAGCAGACCCCCGTGACCCTAAAGGATGGATGGATGGATAAGGGTAGACAAATGAAGTCCAAACAAAATGCATAACAGAAAACTTTAATAAAGAAAAATTCTTTATATCTTTCCTTATTATGGAAAATTCGTCTGTCTCAAAACCTTATAGAACCTAATTAATATACTGTATACATGTTTCACTTATCATCTTTTTCATTAATTTGACTTTCCATCTGTTTTGTGCAAAGGCCTTTCTGTTCTGACTCTGTCTTCCTTTTTAATGCCATCCTTTTGTGTTTTATTTATATTCTGTACATGTTTTGTATCCCCTTTTTATCTTTTCATTTATTCAGCTTTCTGTTTTCTTTTTATTTTATTTTTCTCTATCTGTATGTCCATCGTAACCCCTTTCGATATATTATGCACCTGTTGTTCCCCATCTTCTTCTTATATAGCTGCTTTCCAAATTGTCTCACACGTGCACAGTACAGTAAGCTCTGTTCAATCATTCCTTGTAAAATATGCCATCTGTGGCTTCCGTATGCTAACATTGTAGCCTGTGGACTTTGATTTTACAAACAAGAGGAGACCACTCCATTAAGCTTGTTTTATTGCCTAATGGGCACCATCTGACTCAAACATTTTTATAGCATCATCATAGTATTGGCCTCAAAAGATTATTTTGTAGTTTGCTCCAGATATCAACTATAATTTGTATGAGAGGTACTTCCTCGATTCCGTCAACTGCACTCTCTTTATCTCCAGATGTATCAGATAGTTTAGTTGGATTAACACAACAGAATCAGCTTTATTCATTCTAAGTTTCTGTGCAATCTTTATTTAGTTTTGATTTTAAGATATGACATTCAGACGTACTGACTAGATAATAATTCAACCACCACACTACTGGCATAGATATTGTCACACACGTGGGAGTAGGAGACAGCTAAAGGGCCTGAGTAACTGTAATACTACACCAGACCAGGGGGTGGCAGAGTATGCTGACTGTCTCTCTCAGTTTCTTGCAGACCATTCCCAGGAAATCTCATCAGGTTCCGGTACCTCTGATGATGTCACTTCCAGTGTCGGCACCTCTGATGACATCATTTCCTTCCCCAGGCCTTAAAACCGCCATCTTACCTCCAAATATTCAGTTATGTTTTGGACTCTTGGGAACATCTCTGTTCAATTATTACAAACTTTTTGCAGCTGGGATATAATATACGGGTGGCTGCCCCAAACCTTTATAATGTCTCATTCTTGTTACAATATATTTGTAATGAACATTAGTGATAAATCTTTCTTATTAATTTGAAGATTCATTTACAATATGCATCATACATTTTATTTATAACCTTTCTAAAAGGATAAGTGGTAATTCAAAACTGGTCTAACGTGAGTGTGAGTGTGTGTGTGTGTGTATGTACAGTATGTATGGATAGGCCATGTGATGGACTTCTCTTATTCCCAGTATTGCCGTGGCTGATTACAGCACACCTTGACCCTGAATGTGTTCTTTATGGCCTGAAAATGATAGGTTACTTCAATTTCTCCCAATATACACACTTATGGTGTCTTGAAAGAGGTAGCCGATAGACATAAGGCTGTTTAAAAGTTATCGAAGGCTTGAAGATGCAGTGGCTTCAAAGTCCAAGAATTATGGGATTAATCTTTTTCCCCACAAATAAAATGTTCCCAACCAACTCAATGCAGTTGGCTGCAATGCCTTTATCTCAAGGTAAATGGTAAAAAGAAAGACAGAAACAAAATGGATGGATACAATTAGAATGGTGCAATTTATTTAACATAGTTAAGTTTTGAAAAATGTTGTAGATAGACAGCAAAAAGGGCACCATGGTAGCAGAATGATTAGCATTGATTCCTCACAGTGAAATTGAACAATTCTCTTTCTTTGCCCTCTTATTGTCAAAGCAGAGTTTGAACATTCACTTTTTTGTCCACATGGGCTTTTTCTGGGCACTTAGGTTTTGTCTCACAGTTGATTCATTAGTAATTCTTTACTGGTCCGATAAAGTTAAGAGTCAGTCTGTGCTCAGTGAGGGACAGCCAGCCCTCCCATGAGTGGTTCCAGCTCATTACATCTCAATAATGGAAAAAGCAGTTTCAGAAAATGGATGGTTGGATGAAAGAATGAATATAAACATATTTAACATAAATGAAGAAAGCAAATTCATGTATTTTATGGTTGTATAATGGGAGAAAAAAACACTACAAATGAGAATGATGTGAAAGTCAAGTAACAATTTTAAAGAGGGCAGGGCAAGCTACTGCTTCATATCCTTAAGGAATCACTTTGAAGTTTGTTTTAGAGTTCAGCTGCTTAGTTAATTCTCTTTATTTTAAATTAATGAGAGGAATATAAATGTGGTCATGTCTCATTTCATTTTTATATTTGCATCCACTGGCATGTTTGTTATGAGACCCTCTAGGTTGGTTTTTCATACTGACTGGTAAAGGCTGCAGAGATACGCTAAGATACACTAGTCCAGATGCTGTAGTCTTGGCCACCTGCTTGGCATAAAACGCTACAGAGTCCATCTGCTCTAATAGGACAGCTTCCAGCCAGACGAGTCATCGGTCCAAATCAGGGTTGTTAACTAGGGCAGCATTTAAATTTCTCCTGAGCATGAAATCTGGGAACCATACCTAATGAAGAATTATTCAAAAATCAGAAATTTTATTCTATTCACAGAGTAGTGGGAAAAAAATGTTTTCTGGCAAGTGGCAATCATAAAAGCATTTATTTATCTGCTTATAAACCATGGTCTCATTCCTCAAAGTTATTCAAAATGCTGCAAAATACTGGCTGGATTTTTAAATAATTCATTAAAGGTGTCAGTTTAGAGGTTTGTGCTAGAGCCTGGAATCTTGGATGAGCGAAATATTCATTTAAACAAAAACATCAACTTGGGTGAAAACAAAAATTTAAAACTGTAATAATAAAAATAATCAAGTAATAGTAGAATTAAAGGACATGGCAGAATACTACAAAAAACTGTACTGCAGTAGGGACACATTACCCTGGAGTCCTCAGGTAACTGGGATAAAAAAGGAAGAATTAATTTGATATGTTAAACAGGTACAATAAAGGCTGTAGATACAGTACTAAAAATGAAATTTGTCCCAGTTATGCTAAATTCTCCCTTAATGATTTATTTATCTGTCGATCTATCTGTTTATTTTTCAACCTGGCAATACACCTAGCTAAAGTTTGTGCATTTTTGCTTTACTTTTCCCAGACAAAATTAGCCACTGAGGCTAACTGTAAACAGCTGTCCAAAAGTCTAGTCAGAAGGTTGGTCAGGAAAAAACATGTTATTGTCTTGATGCTGGTAATAGGAATCATCTGGTTGTTTTAATGGTATTATTCATCATCAACATATTTTTCCCAATTCTAGCAGACAAGGTTGTTTATCTTCCCATCTAACTATTGATCCCAATAAGAAAACAGAGCACCTCCAAGAGGAGGGACATTCACTACTAACCCATGGACTGACAGAGGTGGGTGAAGAAGGCAGAATTTAGAGAGCTTCCTCCAAAATTTAAAACCAGCTTATTGTTCTCTGCAACTCACACATTAAGTGAAGACTTGTGGATACCTAAAGATGAACGGCCCAAAGACAACTGCACATTCCTGAGGATACTCGGGTCCTTTGGTGTAGGTTTCTCTGCAATTTTTATTAGTCAGGGGTTGCAAGTTCAGTCTTCCAAAGAGTGAAATTTTGGGTCAGTAGCCTGGTAAAAAGGGATGCCAACAAGTTAATCGGGGAGGCTGTCTCTACCCTTTGCCCTTTAGCTACAGTATATCAGTATAGAGAAGGATGTTGGCTAAGCTGCTGGCTATCAAAGACAATGCCTCACGCCTTCTTTTATAAAGCACTGGTTAACCTGTGAAGCATCTGCAGCACAAGGCTGATTTTACTACTGTGCCCCAGGGGACTTTATCAGTTACCTCTTTTTTTATCCATTAGATGGTATAACATAAATTCTGGCTATGCTGTATTTTTAATATTATTTTAAAACGTTCACTTCAAGTTCAAGACTATGGACATATCCATCTAGCTCGATAGCTACCTATACCATTGTTAAGGTATTCTGTGTAGTTTATATATTTCATTGGTATAAAACTGCAGTTAGGATCAATAAAGTATCTAAAATGCTTTGTCAAATTATGGTGTGTTATGATGTGTCATTATATTCTTAATTTGCAAAGAATGAAATGCTTTTGCTTCTATGCTACTGATAACTGGGTACCCAAAAGGCACAATAAGGTGTGTTGAAGCAAAGGAATAGTCTTTGACTTTTAGCAATTTCTTTTTGACAAATTATTTTAATCTCAGCTAATTAAATTGTGTTTTCACATTTATTTACTGTAGATATATTGTATGAAGCCTCAGTAGCAAAGCAGTGATTGATAGGTGTCAGTTTAAACAGATCCACAGAAACCCTTGGCAGCCAAGAGAAACTCTGCTTACCACAACAAGGTGGGAAAAAGTGAAAATACTCCCAGTAATGGCCCAGGGGGATCACCAGTTTGAGGGTGTACAAAGGATGACTATTGAGAATCGCCCTTTGACTGTCATATAAACTATAGAGAAATGATGACACGTTTCATACAGAGGTGACTTTATTTTAAGAATATAAAGCTACATTCATACAGGCACAGTGGCAGTAAACAGTATGGCTGCCTCCTTGAAAAATGAGTACAAAATGGGGGCATCCCATCCCATCTTCTCAGCTTATGGTGCTCTTAGCAATATATCTTGAACCAGTTCAACAATATAAAATCAGTATTATTCTAAAGGAAAATTAATAAAAACACAGTAAATACAATGATAGCAAAATTAGGAAATGTAATTAAAAGGAGCATTAAGGGTTAGGAAATTGTATTTTAAAAATACTTAAGTAAAAATACAGATGATGGAGATAAACCTTTTCAAGTCTGAGTTCAGGGAATCTTCAGATTCAATCTGCAAAGGTCTTGACAATTTCTTTGCGAATTTAGACAGATTGTCTGGGTGTCCATTTTTTCTGCTGTTCTTCTTTATTTTGTGGGGTTCCCTCCTCTGCACAGCATACAGTAGACTTTTCAAGGGTAGATTTAACAACAATTTCATGAATAATTGACAGGTGTTTTTCTTTCTCAGGCTGATTGTTCATTCTGATCCTAATTACCCTAGGCTAACAAATAATGTTAGTTTTGCACATTCCAAATAAATTAACCAAAAGGTAAAGATTCAGGGCAATAAAAGATTTGAAGTTTAAGTCAATATCTAGCAGTTTGCTCTAATATTAGCTAAAATATACAAAATATCAAATAATGATTTAAACAGGTAAAAGTATGGTGTATTTAAGCAGTTAGGTATGTTTGAAAGAGTTTCAGAGTTTAAATAAATGCTTAGCAGTCTGGGGTGTTATGGTTTGTTTGAGATGGCTATAGTTCAAAGGTGTAAGGGGTTAAAGTTCAGGCCCTGTGTGCTGCCTTTTTACTCACTGGTTTGGGTTATTTAGCTTTTGGACAATGGCTGTCCTTCAGAACTCTCTCCTTAGAGATGCCCCTTTGTCCCCACTCACATTCAGTGAGTGATTGCCCGCTCCACCTTGTATTTTGATTTCGCCTCTAGGCCTCTCTCTACTCACCCCTTTACCTGTCATTCTCTTGTTCTCTAAGGACAAACTGTGTTGGTTTGGAAACATCCGACCCATACCACGAGGAGGAAGAATGCTCCTGTGTGTCTTCTAACCGTCTATTGTGTTATTCTTTCTCTGGTATCTCAATTTGGCTATCTAAATACAAAATCCTGTTGTCTAATTTATTGGGGTTTAACCTTAATTCTTTATTATTTTAAAAATTTTGTTTCCTCCTGTTGTCTCGATTAGGGTGTCTCAACTGTTTGTTATAAAATCTTTTCTGGTGTTTAAACCATTGTGGTAATGTTTTACAATGGTTTTTGTATTAACATTTATTCTTTTAGGCGGTCTCAGATTTGTAGATTTTTGTTATTAATGTATCGTATTCTGGTGTTAAGACCATTGGGTAGCTTGCTGGCTTATCAAAGAGCTTACTGCTGGAGTGCCAAATGCCAAAGCTCCTTCTTATTATCTTATTACCAGTCAGTCAGTCAGCCAGTGTCCAACCTGCTCTATCCTAAGTGTCCTCTCCATTATTTGCAGTGGTTATGGTTAGGGTTAGGGATACGTCACACAGTTCACATGGTGACTTGTATTCAATGTTTGCAGTCAAAGTTCCTGTTTTACATATTGTTTAATTTGTATTTCAGCAATGTGAGTTTGAACATGTATTCCTCATATGGCTTATTTATATGCTCATATAAGTTAAATTAATTATTTTAAATGATGTTTTCTGATTAATGCATGAAGCTACAAAACTAGGAGATAAAGGGAGAAGGCTAGACAAGTAATGTAAAATATTCTGACTATAATGGACAGTCTCCAGATGGCCAGGTTTATGTAGAGGTTTACAATTTAATTAAAAAGGGCAGCATTTTGTAAAAGATGCTATTTTTAGTGATTACAAGTTAAGCTAAAAACAACATGTTTCCCCTTGCCTGCTATACTTTCCCTGTGTGTTGTAACCATCAGATTTTTGTGTTACAAGAAAAAGAAGAATCTGATGTGATGAATACGGATAGTCCACAATGCAGCAACTGGTTGTAAGCAACTTGCAGTTACACTTAAAAAGGATGTTAGACTTTAGTTAAATAAGATATTATTTATATTTGTAATATAAAACTGTGTCACCTAAAGCCACAGTATTAAAGTAGTAAAATAAAATGTACTGCAGCCAAAAATTAATGCCTACAATTCTACAGCATAACCTGACTTTAACAGTGCAACTAAGAAGTTAAATATTAATATTAAACCAAGGACTCAGAAATGGTCAGTGTTACATTTACTGCTTTCAATATAACTGAGTATGTGGATATTGACATTTCACAAATCCATCCATCCATCCATCCATTGTCTCCCGCTTATCCGAGGTCGGGTCGCGGGGGCAGCAGCTTGAGCAGAGATGCCCAGACTTCCCTCTCCCCGGCCACTTCTTCTAGCTCTTCCGGGAGAATCCCAAGGCGTTCCCAGGCCAGCCGGGAGACATAGTCCCTCCAGCGTGTCCTGGGTCTTCCCCGGGGCCTCCTCCCGGTTAGACGTGCCCGGAACATCTCACCAGGGAGGCATCCAGGAGGCATCCTGATCAGATGCCCGAGCCACCTCATCTGACTCCTCTCGATGTGGAGGAGCAGCGGCTCTACTCTGAGCCCCTCCCGGATGACTGAGCTTCTCACCCTATCTTTAAGGGAAAGCCCAGACACCCTGCGGAGGAAACTCATTTCAGCCGCTTGTATTCGCGATCTCGTCCTTTCGGTCACTACCCATAGCTCATGACCATAGGTGAGGGTAGGAACATAGATCGACTGGTAAATTGAGAGCTTCGCCTTGCGGCTCAGCTCCTTTTTCACCACGACAGACCGATGCAACGCCCGCATTACTGCGGATGCCGCACCGATCCGTCTGTCGATCTCACGCTCCATTCTTCCCTCACTCGTGAACAAGACCCCGAGATATTTGAACTCCTCCACTTGGGGCAGGATCTCGCTACCAACCCTGAGAGGGCACTCCACCCTTTTCCAGCTGAGGACCATGGTCTCGGATTTGGAGGTGCTGATTCTCATCCCAGCCGCTTCACACTCGGCTGCGAACCGATCCAGAGAGAGCTGAAGATCACGGCCTGATGAAGCAAACAGGACAACATCATCTGCAAAAAGGAGTGACCCAATCCTGAGCCCACCAAACCGGACCCCCACAACGCCCTGGCTGCGCCTAGAAATTCTGTCCATAAAAGTTATGAACAGAATCGGTGACATAGGGCAGCCCTGGCGGAGTCCAACTCTCACTGGAAACGGGTTCGACTTACTGCCGGCAATGCGGACCAGGCTCTGGCAACGATTGTACAGGGACCGAACAGCCCTTATCAAGGGGGCCGGTACCCCATACTCTCGGAGTACCCCCCACAGGATTCCCCGAGGGACACGGTCGAATGCCTTTTCCAAGTCCACAAAACACATGTAGACTGGTTGGGCAAACTCCCATGCACCCTCCAGGACCCTGCTAAGGGTATAGAGCTGGTCCACTGTTCCGCGACCAGGACGAAAACCACACTGTTCCTCCTGAATCCGAGGCTCGGCTATCCGACGGACCCTCCTCTCCAGGACCTCTGAATAGACTTTTCCAGGGAGGCTGAGGAGTGTGATCCCTCTGTAGTTGGAACACACCCTCCGATCCCCCTTCTTAAAGAGGGGGACCACCACCCCAGTCTGCCAATCCAGAGGCACTGTCCCTGATGTCCATGCGATGTTGCAGAGGCGTGTCAACCAAGACAGTCCTACAACATCCAGAGCCTTGAGGAACTCCGGGCGTATCTCATCCACCCCCGGGGCCCTGCCACCAAGGAGTTTTTTGACCACCTCGGTGACCTCAGTCCCAGAGATGGGGGAGCCCACCTCTGAGTCCCCAGGCTCTGCTTCCTCATTGGAAGGCATGTTAATGGGATTGAGGAGGTCTTCGAAGTACTCCCCCCACCGACCCACAACGTCCCGAGTCGAGGTCAGCAGCGCACCATCCCCACCATATACAGTGTTGACACTGCACTGCTTCCCCTTCCTGAGACGCCGGATGGTGGACCAGAATCTCCTCGAAGCCGTCCGAAAGTCGTTCTCCATGGCCTCCCCAAACTCCTCCCACGCCCAAGTTTTTGCCTCAGCAACCACCAAAGCCGCATTCCGCTTGGCCTGCCGGTACCTATCAGCTGCCTCCGGGGTCCCACAGGATAAAAGGGACCGGTAGGACTCCTTCTTCAGCTTGACAGCATCCTTCACCGCCGGTGTCCACCAATGGGTTCGGGGATTGCCGCCACGACAGGCACCAACCACCTTACGGCCACAGCTCCGGTCAGCTGCTTCAACAATAGAGGCACGGAACATGGTCCATTCGGACTCAATGTCCCCCACCTCCCTCGGGATGTGGTCGAAGTTCTGCCGGAGGTGGGAGTTGAAGCTACTTCTGACAGGGGGCTCTGCCAGACGTTCCCAGCAGACCCTCACAACACGTTTGGGCCTACCACGCCTGACCGGCATCCTCCCCCACCATCGAAGCCAACTCACCACCAGGTGGTGATCAGTTGACAGCTCCGCCCCTCTCTTCACCCGAGTGTCCAAGACATGTGGCCGCAAGTCCGACGACACGACCACAAAGTCGATCATCGAACTGAGGCCTAGGGTGTCCTGGTGCCAAGTGCACATATGAACACCCCTATGCTTGAACATGGTGTTCGTTATGGACAATCCGTGACGAGCACAGAAGTCCAATAACAAAACACCGCTCGGGTTCAGATCGGGGGGGCCATTCCTCCCAATCACGCCCTTCCAGGTCTCACTGTCATTGCCCACGTGAGCATTGAAGTCTCCCAGCAGAACGAGGGAGTCCCCAGAAGGTATGCCCTCTAGCACCCCCTCCAGGGACTCCAAAAAGGGTGGGTACTCCGAACTGCTATTTGGTGCATACGCACAAACAACAGTTAGGACCCGTCCCCCCACCCGAAGGCGAAGGGAGGCTACCCTCTCGTCCACCGGGGTAAACCCCAATGAACAGGCTCCAAGTCGGGGGGCAATAAGTATACCCACACCTGCTCGGCGCCTCTCACCGGGGGCAACTCCAGAGTGGTACAGAGTCCAGCCCCTCTCAAGGAGATTGGTTCCAGAGTCCAAGCTGTGCGTCGAGGTGAGTCCGACTATATCTAGCCGGAACCTCTCAACTTCGCGCACTAGCTCAGGCTCCTTCCCCTTCAGAGAGGTGACATTCCACGTCCCAAGAGCCAGCTTCTGTAGCCGAGGATCGGACCACCAAGGTCCCCGTCTTCGGCCACCACCCAACTCACACTGCACCCGACCTCCTTGGCCCCTCCCATAGGTGGTGAGCCCATGGGAAGGTTTTCACAAATTCATATATTAAAATAATGTTCTGTTGGCCTGTTCATCTTCACTTCAATTTAACTTACTCTTGCTCTTGGGTTCAAATGGACCAAATAGGAGAGAGATCAGAGAGTATGATATGACCTGACTTCAGCTTTGAAAACTGAGTAATTTCATAGATATTCCTTGCTTTACTCTTCATTAGTGAATACTAATGTTTACATCTTACCCGTGTCTGTTGAGTCAGAACACAGACAGCTGGCAGATATCCTGGCAGACAATTAAATTTGCCATTTTTACTGCCCTTATCAATGGAAAAGACAGCTTGGTTTGCTTTCCTGATTTAAGTCATCTTGCTTTGAATTCAATCCCTCAAAGTTACGGATAGTGGAAGATGACCCAGCTGTACCACTTCACTTATTCTGAGGTTTCAGGTGATTCTCAAACAACTAAAATAATTGAAAACATTTTTCACTTGGATGGTTGTAAACTTCCTTCAAATAAATGGTAACAAGGTGGAATGGCTTCTTGTGTGCACTCAAGCACAACTCAAGCTTAAGCCCGACTCCATTGTTTTGAATAATGCATCCAGTCAAATGATCATTTTCTGTAAAATGTTTCAAGGTTGTGCTTACAACCTGGATCCTTAGTTTTATATTTTGCTTGTAGTCAAGAATTCATTTTGCCTCTTGTATATCACATTGGCACAGTCGGAACCCTCAACTTGCCTAATGGTATAATACTTGTTATTGTTTCTCAATTCTATTTATTGTTACCTAGGATAATGACATTTTGTCTGTAAAGAATCAAAAGAATAAAAAATATGTTTACTAATCTGGAGTCTGAACTTTGGCTCGGTCAGCTACACTACTTTAATGTTAAATACAGAATTAATAGGGTTGTTTTTTTTCTTTTTTCATAAAAGTTGTCGGCGCTCACGCTGCAGTTTATGTTTCTGTGCTACTTATCCTGCATGTACTTGTGAGACAACTAAAATCTCTTTTGGCTTGGTTGTCTTTTTAATATTCCAGCACTTCTCTGGGCTCTTTAGTT
Source organism: Erpetoichthys calabaricus (assembly GCF_900747795.2). Classification (NCBI taxonomy): domain Eukaryota; kingdom Metazoa; phylum Chordata; class Cladistia; order Polypteriformes; family Polypteridae; genus Erpetoichthys; species Erpetoichthys calabaricus. The sequence goes on along the minus strand of NC_041409.2, from coordinate 29,587,264 downwards.
TGTTTTACCCACTCTGTGGAATCCTCTATTTGAGTTTCTTTGTGAGGCCATATTTAAAATCAAGGCTAAAGCTCTACTTTATAACTCATCAGAATAAACTGTGTCATGCACTACTATGCCACAGATCTTCTTCTTTTAATTGATTTCACTGTACAGTGCTCATTCCAAGCTCCTCTTAGCATCTTTCAGTACTAGATGTTTGGTTTTATTTAATAATGCATTTTATTTATAGGGCACTTTACATTAGCAGTAAATCTCAAAGTGCTACATATAAAGTTTAAACAAAGGCAAAGCAAGATAAAAACAGACATAAAACAACAATAATTATAGCATTCTTGTTGATAAGCTTTCCTAAATAGAAAAGTCTTTAGCTGTTTTAATAGCCCTCAATCTGCTGCATTCTCAGGCTCTCTGGTAGGCCATTCCAGAGCCGTGGAGCAGCGGCTGTAAAGGCTCGGTCACTCATTGTATGAAGTTTGGTCACAGAGGTGCGAAGGCGGTGAGTATTTGTAAAACGGAGGTTTCTTGCAGTGGATTGTAGTATAAGGAGTTCCTTGAGATATTGTGGAGCACTTCCATGAATACACTGGTGAGTAAACAAACAGAGTTTTTATTCGATACGGAGATGGATAAGGAGCCAATGAAGTGACCGAAGGATTGGTGAGATGTGTTCATATTTCTGTACCCTCATCAGGATTCTTGCAGCACTATTTTGAATTTGTTGTAGCTTTTCAATGCACTTGTTGGGTATCCCGATGAGGAGTGCATTACAATAGTCCAGTCTGAATTAGACAAAGGCATGAACCAGCTTTTTAGCATCACAGAGGGTGAGGTAGGGACAGAGTTTGGCTATGATTCGGAGATGAAGGAATGCAATTTTACAAAGGTGATGGACATGTGTATCAAATGACAGACGGGAGTCTAACTTGACACCCAGATTTGTAACAGAAGGGAAGAAGGTAATGGTACGGTCAGAAAAGGAAATACAATTTACAGAGGAATGAAGTTGAGGGGGGGGGGGGTGCCAATTAAAAGAGCTTCAGTTTTGGTTCTGTTCAGCTGGAGGAAGTTCTTGGACATCCAGGCCTCAATCTCATCCAAACAAGAGGAAAGAGTTGATGGAGGTGTAAGAGAAGTCGAATCCAGTCTCACATAGAGCTGCGTATCATCGGCATAGCAATGGAATGAAACTCCATGCTTGCGGATGATATGACTCAGGGGTAGCATATAGATATTAAAGAGGGTGGGCCCAAGGACTGATCCTTGTGGGACCCCACAGGTGACAGTGTGGGTATGAGATTTAGCATCCCCCAAGGCCACATACTCAGCCCTGTCTGTAAGATAGGACTCGAACCACTCCAAAGCAATGCCAGAAAGTCCAATTGTATAGTGAAGATGATGAAGGAGAATATTATGATATACCGTATCAAATGCAGCTGTGAGGTCCAGGAGGATAAGGAGTGATGGAGAGCCCTGGTGAGCAGCCATCAGGAGGTCATTGGTGACTCTGACCAGGGCTGTCTCTGTACTGTGAGAAGTTCGGAAACCAGATTGAATTTTTTGAGGTGATCCTGAAGCTGTTTTATTTTAGTTTTTTTAAAATATTTTTTTTGTTTTATAGCTTTTATTTGTTGCATCCTGACTGATTTTGTATTTTTTTACTAATGCATAATTCCTTTGGTAGTATAAGAATTTTGAAGCAGTAACTATTCTGATAAACGTATTCTTCGATCACAAGACAGATGTAGTAAATGTCCAGTATGTATGGAAGGCCATTCCTGAGCCCGTTGTCTCTTGCACATATTCTGGCATAGGTTTTCTACCAAGGATTTCTCAACAATGCTGCAACCAGGTTTTTTAGATGGAGTATGAATTATCTTTAAATGTTTTAAATATACACTTGAATATAGTCTTTACCTTTGCAGTCTGTTAAGCCAGTTACTTCACAAACTAAAGTTGTTGTGAAATGCTCACATTAATAAATTAATCAATAACTTTTTTAAAGAGAAAAGGGTTTTATGTTTGGCTTTCAAAGACACCTCCTCCCTCAATGATATGGGATGTTAGAAGGGTGGGACTGATTTTTTTGGGGTATATATTGTAGTTTCCTGGAACTACATCAAAGTTGTTTTAAATGTTGTTCAGCTTTCAATTTAGCTCCTTGAAAGAAAAAAAAGTAGCCTTCTTTCATCATTAAAGAAAATGTATGCAAAATTTTCCAAGCCTGGAAGAAAAAATCTGTCATCATTTAAATTTCTAATGGAACGGTGTGCCTTGGTGCTTACAGTCCTTGCTCTGCAGTATCAGAGGCTAACAGTAAAGCTCATTGATGTAAAAAGCTGCATTGGAACAACATCTTTGATGTAGTTGTAAGAACAACAGAATCCTAATAAACCATGTTGGAAATGGCCTCTTCAACATCTCGACATTTCAAGTGCTAATCGTGCACTATGAATTTTACAAGATCTTATACTTAAACGTTACTATGTATGTATCTGTATATGTGTTTATTTGCAGTGTACCCAGTGTCTTGACTGTTTCAATACTAACTTTAGTGAAGAATAAATGGACTAAGTGGCAGACAGATAACATTTTGTGCACAAACCCAATTACACCCCAGAGCTAAAGACGTCTCAAGTTATCTGTCACTATATACTGAGGTGAGCTTATCGACAAGTGCTGCATGACTGTCACTTACATTGGCATGAAAAGCAAAGGACCATCATCAAAGTGTAAGTGTGACGTAAGATACCTTATAATTAGGAAAAAATCACTTTTCCAGGAAATAACGTTTTCATTTATTTACATGAATGTTTTCTTTTTCTTTTCATAAGTGGTTATGAAAAGAACTATGAATTAAACACACACTTAACAGAATTAGACTACACTGTTAAGTGCGACGAACTTTACAAAGCACATAATGCAAATTAATTTGCTAAAAATCATTATACATGAGTGTAATTGTGAAATTACTGACATGTGCAGTTATGTAATTTTATAAAACATCATCATTATGCATAGTGATCCCAGTTTAGATATCTATCCAATGTAAAGAAAATCATTTTATCACCTGGGGTGTCTTTCAAGAAAACTCGTGCCAATGTGGTTGTTCTTCTTAAACATTTAGCAAAGCAAGGGCAGCCTGGTTTTTTTGAGATAACGAGGTAAGAAATATGACAATAAACAGAAGAGTATCAGTATGTCATGTCAACAGCAAAGTATGAATGTGACTGACCTGTTAGCAAAATAAGTGTCAGAAATTCGTGTTTCAACCGAATTTAGCTGATGACGTATTATATCAATAGCAATTAGTTGTAGTTCTGATTAAACAGCCCTACCCGTTGTCATGCACGCGTGCTTGGGGAGCCGCGAAAAGACCCGATGAGCAGCGTAACACATCGTGCCAGGGGATTAAGGTGGGGTACTAACCTTTCTTTCTCTTGTTCCCACAGAAAAACAGAAACAACTTTCCCCGGATGCACTAAACCACGCTCTGCCACTTCCGCATTCCATCCCTTCCTCTGGTCTCGCCTCAATGACGTCACGGCTCCCATAACACACTTCAGTTCCTCCTAGCATTCCAGTCATCAGTTTCCGGTCCCTCCTTATTTAAGTTCCCCCTATGCAAAAGGAGGGTGTTCTTTGTAATGACGAGAAGTCAAAGCATTGACCGCATTTTTTGTTTATTAATAAGTTCTGTACAGTATACGGGGCCGGAAACCCCAAACCTTTGTACGTTTCCTGTCTCGTTATTACACCATAAAAAAATGTACAAATGTGTACTGATGCTTATTGGACTTAGTGTGTTGTAAAGCATGCAGGAGATATTTTAAACTGCTCAGGTAAGAGGCCTTTTGGCTTCTTAGTTTGAGGTCTTGTTAAACTGAACAAAAGTACAATGCATGCTGGGGATGTTGAAACACTAAGTAGGACTTTAACATTTCTTTTGTTATATATTTTATGCATTTTCTTGCTTAGCTGGGATTCTCAGAAAACTGACCTTGAATCTCCTGTTGATATCAGTGTCTGAAGCATTGTCAAGTCTTGTGAGAAACTGGAAACTGGAAAAGTTAATGTCAGCATGCTCTGCTACTGGTGTGAGTGTGTTTGGGTGACAGAAGGGTAGCGCTGATACTGGAAAGAGTCTCTGTCTGTCTCCCCCTGCTGTCTTATTTTGTGTAAGAACACATAACCTGCAAGAAAACAAGACCCCCGGGAGTGGAATGATCAGTCAGTCGGACTGATATTTCAGCACCCACGTTGCTATGATTCTCTGTATCACCTTTTATGCAGTGTTAATGGTTGTAATGCAAATAAATGTGGTTTACAAGTAAAAGCGAATAGCAATCTTTATATTGTATTGACCCCCCTTCTTTTTGGCCTCTACTACATAAGATAAGATAAGATAAGATAAGAACTTTATTTATCCCGAGGGAAATTCTTTTGTCATATACATGCTCAGTGCAACAAGAGGAATAAAGATAAGGTAGTAAAGAGTTTAAAAAGAACCAAAGAACCATGCCCAAACTACCTGTAAAGGGGTCTCTCTTTGAACGGCCTTTCCCAAGGTTTCTTCTATTTCTTTTTCCCTACTAGGGTTTTTTTTTTGGGGGGGGGGGGGGTTTTTCCTTGTCTTCTTAGAGCAGGGGTGTCAAACTCCAGTCCTGGAGGGCCGCAGTGGCTGCAGGTTTTCATTCAGACCCTTTTACTAATCAGTGACCGGTTTCCACTGCTAATTAAATTCATTTTCTCTTCATTGTAATAGCCCTGTTTTTAAGGATTCTGTCCTCTGAATTTATTACTTTCTTTAATAAATGACAGCCAAACAGAATTGAGATGTGAAACAAGCCAACAGATGACCAGCTAAACTGGGGCTTCAAACTCCAACCAATTTCACTCCAACCAGTTTCTTAATGAGAAGCTGATTCTTGCTGTTAATTAAACTCATTATCTAATTTCATGGCCTGTTGCTGCTCTCATTCTGCCACAGCAGCCATTTCCAAAACTGTTGATTTTTATGTTTTTTCTAAGAACACCGTCAAAATGTTTTGGTGACCTGAGAGATCAGCCTTACTGAGACCTTCACTTTTCTTTATTTTCGAATACTGTGTGACGAGCACAACTGAGCTGCTCGTGTGGCAGCTTGTTTTGTGGCTCACTATTATTTGGCTGCTAATTAAGGAAAAAGAAAATACTAAGGGGTCTGAGTCAAGTTAATTAAAATGAATGCTAAAGAAGATAATTAGCAGCAAAAACGGGTCACTAATTAAGAAGATGGTTAGAATGAAAACCTGCAGCCACTGCGGCCCTCCAGGACTGGAGTTCGACACCCGTGTCTTAGAGAGTCAAGGCTGGGGGGCTGTCAAAAGAATATACAAATATATCAGAATATACAAAAATAAATTGTATTGTATAATACCTGTGTCTAAATATCATAACCACCGAGCAGAAGGACTGAATTGCACATTCCTTGTCCTTAAGGGCACTTGAGAATGCTTGGATGCAGCACATTATTTTGAGGGTAAAACTGGGTTGAAGTAAAAGTTTAAAAATAAAAGACAGCCCCAGTCAGCAGGAAGTCTGCATAGGGGTCCCTAGGGGTGAATACACCTGGTGTAATACGGACAGTTAGACAGGTAAAAGGTAATATGAATATAACTGGCTTTGACATTTTTCTCTATCTCCCCCATTAAGAAAAGAACCTAAGAGGTTAGCTGGTACCTTTTGTGTTATGAGATCTGATAACATGATAACACACTAAGTAACTATTTTCTATATGAAAAAAATAAGTAATGGTTATTTCCACACTGAAAGAGTATAAAAGTAAGTTGGAAACACAATGTTTTGGTCATGTGGCTTGTGTAGCCTGTGGTCTAACACTAAAAGAAGGATGCCCAGCTGAAACTTTGTCTCTCTAAAGTTTGTTTTTACTTTATTTATTTGGGGAGGATGAAATAACGTTTATTGCAGGGGTGTCCACAAGAAATATATGAAGGGCAGGGTCACCCACTAGAGGTGAGTTATATTGACTCACCTCCTGTGTATTAAGCTAGCAAAATCAGTCAAATATCGGTAAATTATGCTTCATAATTGAATATGCTTAAAGAAAAAACAGCATCACAGCTCTCAATTAATGTGTTTTCATTTATTATATTATAAAGTGCTCTCATCACATGCAATTGAGTAAAAATCAAAAGCACAAGCTTTATCCGACACTTGATGTTTTAAGTTAGCTGACAAATCTTCATTTTGCCGCACAACTGCGTTTCTGGACAAGCGAATATTGCTGAATTGCTGCATTTTCTCCGGGCACATTATTCCTGCGACTTTAGTGAGGCACTGTTTTATGAAGTCACCACATGAGAAAGGTTTCCCGTGACGGGCAGTGAGTTGCTATACCCCGTAACTGGCTAACTGGTTAGCAAAGAAAAAATCCTGTTGTGGAGCTAGCAGACTGGCTGCCATTTGCCTAACTTTGTGTTCTCACTCGGCACTAGTGTAAGACGCGGAGGTCGGATGTTTGGTTTCGTCGTGTCGACACACATTATACTCTTTCATCACTGCAATAGTTTCATTGCAAATCAAATAGACACACTTGCCCTTGACTTTTAGGAAGAAATATTCATTTTCCCACAGTGTCTGAAATATTCTGCACTCACTTGCTATTGTGGGTTTCTTTGGTTCTGCCATTTTTGGTCACCCGTAGCAAAATTGTTCTTTGGTTGCACTTGTTTGTGAAGACGCTCGCTGCCTTGATCAAGACAGTAGCTCTGCCTTGTGTTAAACCTAAGAACCGCAATACAGTTAAGAACAAGTTTCGTGTGTGGTCCATATTTCATTATATTTTTAGAATTAGCTGCGGGCCAATTAAAAATGGACCACGGGCCACAGTTGGCCCACAGGCCGTAGTTTGGACACCCCTGGTTTATTGTGATTTTATTTTCTTTTTCAGATGCATACTGCCAAAGCCATCCCCTAACTCTCCTATGTTTGTGCATATACAGTACATATGAAGAACAGACGGAATTAACAAATGAAGAAAATTGGTCTGTCTCATTTTAACAGACAGGAAATAAATGCAGTTTCTGAGTAAAGTGACTGACAAAAGTGATTTCTCCTTTCTGGCAATCCTAGGTAATGAAGTTGGTCTCGGGAGATTTACCACTTCTTTAGACTTCTCATCTTGTTGCCTGCTATCCTTCATCTCTTTTTCCCTGTAACCCCTCTCTGATTCTCCTTTTTGAATTACTTAACTGCATTTCCCTTTTGATGCTCTTTTTATTTAAAATATTTGTTTCATGTCACTTTCTCTTGCTTAAATGGCCACAACATCTATGCAAGTCATAACTTTAATAAAGTTTCTCAGATAAAAAAAACGTCATGTTTCAGTGCACCTCCAAGCACATAATGATACAATATGTGGCGCACCAACTGCTTGATGCATGCTACCTAAGAACCCTATTATGAGAAAGTAAATTACTTTAGAAACAGAATAAATAAAGGCCATTCAGTCCATCAGGGCTCATTCATCACTTAAAGGCGAATCCCTAATTCACTGATAACTTCAGGATGATATCTAGTCATCACCTGATTGGGAAATATATCACTTGTCAAGCTATTTCATGTTCATTTCTTTCACTGGGTCCACTAGTGTGTCCACAATTCTTAGCTTAGAAATATTTACAGTAAACATTGTTCAGGCAGATCAGTAATTTGTTTCATTTACTAAAATAATATAATATACTAACATTCTTAACAGGACCTATTTAATACATTAACTGTTGTGAATTAGATACTGTATAGCGCCCGATCTGGCACAGACTCACACTGAGGCACGTGTAAAAAGACACAAAGACTTTATTTTTCTTCAGCTGGAGGGCACGTCTTCCCCGTGAATCCCCCCAGCCACAACACAGCCCCAAAAGCACTTAAGTAAATCACACAACACTCCCGTCTGGCTTCATCCTCCCCCTCCCGACTCCGGCTCCTGAGTGGTGGTTACTGGCCCTTTTTATAGCCCACCCGGAGGTGCTCCAGGTGCTTGATCACCTGGTCCTGATTGCCCTTCCAGGAGGGGCTGTAGAGTCGTCCAGGCCCATGCAGCACCCCCTGGCGCCCCCCCCCCCCCCCCCCATCTTAACAGGGCTGTGGAGAACTCCATCTCTCATGGAGCCCTGTGGGAAACTGAGGCACCATCGTCAGTCAGGGAGGGTGCCACCAAGTATCCCGGGGGAGGTACTGAGGAGACCATGGTTGCTTCCCCAGAATATATGTAGAAGGGGCGTTGGACCCGGCCACCTGCCACATTGTGTATGTACTTTTTGGTCTCTTTTAACAAAGAGGATTATCAAAAAAATACACTCAACCAAGCAACATGTGATTAGTAATATAAATTGATTAGCTTTTTCAAAGAAAATCAAATCAATAGCAAAATAATATGCTGGTGACAATTCTTCCAGTTTTTGTGGTATTTTAAAAATGACCTTCAATTGAAATATTAATATTTTGTACATTTGCCTCTATTATTTCAACAAACAAGTTATAAGTTGCATTATCAGAATTTACGCAAATGTTCATCTGTTTTCTGTATTCATTTGTTCAATGTCAGTGTTACAGAAAGTCCAAGCTTATCCCACAGTAACAGACACAAAGCTAAACATCATTTTTAATTCATTTTGCCTCCTGTGTATTTTTCAAAATAATGTTCATTCTAAAAGTTTTAAGTACTGTTGGACTGCAAACACTGAAGAAGAAAAAAATGATAAGAAAATCAGCTGTTGGTAGGTATTTGAAACATTTTCAAAAATTAAATATGTTGCTTTCTTATGCATTCAGAGCACACGTTTATATATAAAAAAAACTGCCTGAGCCACCTTTGGCACAGGAACAGGTTTGCACACCTGTTAGAAGTGATGTTTGCCTATTTTTCTTTGGCAGATTTTCTTCAGGTCATTTGAATTTTTAGAACAGCTTCTGCAGACTGCTACATTCTAACTGTGTCACAGATTTTCAATATGCTTTAGGTCAGATTACTCAAGGACATTCACAGTTTTACTTTGCAGTCACTCAACTGTACTTATGATCATTGTCCTTTCAAAATGTGAACATTCTCCCATGTATCAATTTTTTTCAGGCTGAAACAGGCTCCAGTGCATTATTTTCCACCTAGCATGCTGCACTGTGATGAATGTTTCATGGAGCATGGGTTGTTTTAGGTCTCTAAAGTGCTTTGAAGTTTAACCAGAGGTGTACACCTTGGCCTCCTCTAAGACCTTTTCACAACACTTGGCTGATTCACCTTTGTCATTTCTGGGCTCAAATTGCCCTTACAATCAATCTTTTAAAAATGTCTGTTTCGATCCTCCCATACAGGCTACTGTTCTACAGAGCTCTTGAAGTTTTTGATTGATGCACAATTATGCCGCCATCATGCAATCAGCTCTGAATGCCCTTGAAGGCGATTGTTGGCTCCTCCGTGTCTTCACTCAGAAGCCTCATTTCTGTCTGGTTGCCGAGTATTGACAGATGTCTTTTTAGAAGTACTGTCTGGGCAGTGTGATTCTTGAGCCAAAAGTGCAAAGAGGGAGCAAAAGTTTGATGCGGGTTTGTGCTTTTTTCCTATTCTCTTACTGATCTATTATGATTATTAGTTTTTATTTTCACACATTTCTTTTAGTGGAAGATATGACTTTGTCACATAAAGCAATTACATTCCTCTTTGGGCACTTTCTTTTACATGTGACGCTTAGGGCTACTGTAATGGGCTAGAATTCAGTACTCTAAAAAAAAAATGACATTTTGGTGTGTTGCTTAGTGTCATGGGCTATAAACCAGTGTTTTAAAGAAAAGGCAGAATTTCTGGAAAATTCTGCTACAGGTTATTGCTGAAGGCTATCTACAGGACACAAATATTTACCTGTCTTGCTAAAGAGTCACCTGCTGACTGCTTTGATTTAGTATCTTATCTACACACAATGTATAGATACAGAAATGTCTGCATCCTTGGAAAATTAACGAGTTCTGGGGACATTGGTTTCTAATCAAGTACTCAAAGTAAATGTGTTTACACTATTTGTTATACAGAGTAAATTGGCTTGCACCATTGTTTTCACTGATTACCATGTTCATCTATGCAGAAATTGAAGTATATATATATTTCTGGGAAAAGGAGAATAAAGGAAGAAGAGAACAGAGAAGTATGGTCTGAGACTTGGGACTGCTGTCTGTTTCTTTTATGCTTTACACCATATTGCTGTGGCTACACCCTGTAGCAACAGTGACTTGTACCTGGCCCAGGTTCCCCTAGGCCTGAGGTCGGTAACAATTGGGGGCTTGTCCGGGATCAGCACCCTGCCGTGGAGACAGTCATCAATACACCTGGGAATTCCTGTTGTGAAGCTTCAGAGAGACTCTTTTCAGTGTGTTATCCAGAGAGCCCAGCTTCAGGTACAGAAGGGAGATGGCAACATCCGGACCACGCAAGATGCTGATCTGGGATATCCACAGGAAATTAATATTACTGGATTACAATCAACTCAGCATTCTGGCTGCAATTATAGAAGATGAAGAAGGGAATGAAACTGTAGAACTCTCACAACTAGGTGAACAAGAACTTTATTATTTCCTTTTTGATTATGTTAAGGATGATAAGTTAAGAAATTTGGAGGACGAAGGCATGTCACACCTACTTCACCTCCAGGATATGATTTCACAACTCCTAACCGGAAAGGATTTCACCCCTGCTAAGAGTAAGGATTGTATAGGTGTCATCACCACAGGACAGGATCAGGATACTCATTTGAGCCAAGCTAAACATCTTGGCACAAACTTTGAAAATAGGAGGAACTCTGAGGACTTGGGGAAAGGATGCTTCTCTTATATCACTTCAGATCAAGTGGTAAGACTTACTGATGTTGCTGCTTTTCTGCCTCGCAGGGAGTTCAAAGTCCATGGTGGCCAAATCTATGATGGGGGTTCTGAAATGTCATACAGTAACCTTTGCAAACAAATAGATGTAGGGTTACATGAGGGATTTACTGAGTTTGAAGTTGTTATGTCTGTACTAAAAGTAGTTAAACCTGGTATCTTCAAAAAGTTTCTTATGAGTAGAGATGATCTCACATTAGATGAGCTCAAACGATTTCTTAGGTTACACATTAGGGATAAAAGCAGCACAGAACTGTTTCAGGAACTGAGCAATACAAAGCAGCAAGATAGGGAAACACCCGAACATTTTGTATATAGGATAATGGATCTTTGACAACGCGTGCTGCAGGCATCAGAGCAGCATGGAGCTGAATTCAGTTATGACAGAAAATTAGTTCAGGGCATATTTCTTCATACCCTTTATCAAGGGTTGAATGAGAAAAATAACAACATCAGACAAGACCTAAAACCAATTCTCACTGACCCGAAGGTGACTGATTTTGTAATACTAGAGCGGATAACTAGAGTGACCAGGGATGAAGCAGAGAGAATAAAGTGACTCAACCCACTGAGTAAACATAGACCAGTCACTGTAAATTCAGTAGAGGCAAAAGACAATACACAGGCTGATCAGGCTAAAGTGAGTCAGGCAAATGATAGGATGCAAGTGGACAGTGCAGCTGTTAAGCAGTTAACAGCTCAAGTGTCTGAACTAGCAAAGAAATTTGAAACGATTGTGAAACTTAACGATAATGATAATCTGACAGCTCTCCATGCACCTCAAGCTCAAAGTACAACTATTGAGCAGCTAACAGCTCAAGTATCTGTGCTAGAAAGGAATTTTGAAAAGATTGTGAAGCAATTAATAGCTCGAGTGTCAGAACTAGCAGAAAATTTTGAAAACTTTGTGAAATATACTGATACCAATAGTTGGAGAGCCATTCGTGCACTTCCACAACAGGACTCTCAGGTATCAAGTCTTAGTCCCAAACAAAGATGCAGAAGATGTGTTCTGCAGGGAAAAGAATTGTGCCCCCACTGTTTCCACTGTGGTCAGATGGGACACAGAGCAGTTGGCTGTACCAAGAGGCGGGAATCGGGAAACGGGAGTAACAGGTCCTCTCAGACTGAGGAACCCACAACGCGACACACCTGTCTAAGAACCGTCAATGACTTACCTATTGAAAGAGACACTAAATTGAACACTGTGAAAAGGAAAAGGCAGAGACCAGTAAAAACATATAGTGAGACAGCAGACTCGGCGTCTGATCACTCTGATGAGGAAGCTGAAACCTCATATGGCCCCCGCCACTTGCCACGCTTTCCTGCGCATGTCAGATATGAGGTCACAGAACCTGAGTCACACTCCAGGCTCAGAGCCAAGGCCCGCAAGTTTTACCCTGAACCACGAGGACCACGACAACTTGACAGAAATCCTTTGCAAGGAACATCAAGGGAATTAGGACTGGAAATGGAGACCAGTGTTGCTGAACCCCAGGTGGGGAATATTGATGAAGCAGTGGAACCCACAAATGGTCAAGAATACCTAGCAACAGAACACCAGAGTGACAGAGAAGGGGACACTTTAAGAAGATCGACTCGCACTGTCAGACCCAGAGAAGTATTCACATACCACAGACTGGGGCAGCCATCATACCAGCCTTGGAATCCTGGTGTCCATGCAGTTATATAGAATCCTATGTATCTGTTACCAAGCCCCACAATAATGTATCCAGTATACCCAGGATTTGATTATTACCTAAGACCATTGATTGAAACACAATAGACACTGAACCAAAGGCTGAGCCTTTAGAGCAAGATGTCAGGAGACATCTCAAAAAAAGTAGGGGAGAGTGTAATGGGCTAGAATTCAGTACTCTAAAAAAAAAATGACATTTTGGTGTGTTGCTTAGTGTCATGGGCTATAAACCAGTGTTTTAAAGAAAAGGCAGAATTTCTGGAAAATTCTGCTACAGGTTATTGCTGAAGGCTATCTACAGGACACAAATATTTACCTGTCTTGCTAAAGAGTCACCTGCTGACTGCTTTGATTTAGTATCTTATCTACACACAATGTATAGATACAGAAATGTCTGCATCCTTGGAAAATTAACGAGTTCTGGGGACATTGGTTTCTAATCAAGTACTCAAAGTAAATGTGTTTACACTATTTGTTATACAGAGTAAATTGGCTTGCACCATTGTTTTCACTGATTACCATGTTCATCTATGCAGAAATTGAAGTATATATATATTTCTGGGAAAAGGAGAATAAAGGAAGAAGAGAACAGAGAAGTATGGTCTGAGACTTGGGACTGCTGTCTGTTTCTTTTATGCTTTACACCATATTGCTGTGGCTACACCCTGTAGCAACAGTGACTTGTACCTGGCCCAGGTTCCCCTAGGCCTGAGGTCGGTAACACTACCGTAGCACAGAGGCAAAATAATAAGGCAAGCAACACTCTTTAGTTTGACATCATTTAAGATATTTGCTGGCAAATATATATAGTATATATCTAGACACACACACACACAAACGGACACACACATATATATTTTATCTATCTATCTATCTATCTATCTATCTATCTATCTATCTATCTATCTATCTATCTATCTATCTATCTATCTATCTATCTATCTATCTATCTATCTATCTATCTATCTATACATGCTGCATACACACCCACACACACACATGCTGTAAAAATAGCTCTGAGCCTTCAAGGCATGGACTTCACAAGACCTCTCAAGGTGTCCTGTGGTATCTGGCACCAACCTGTTAACAGCAGATCCTTTAAGTCCTGTAAGTTGTGAGATGGGGTCCTCCATAGATGGGACTAGTTTTTCCAGCACATCCCACAGATGCTCAGTCGGATTGAGAGCTGGGGAACTTACAGGCCAAATAAACACCTTGATATCTTTGTCATGTTTCTCAAACCATTACTGAACAATTTTCGCAGTGTGGCAGGACACATTATCTGGCTGCAAGAGGCCAATGCCATCATGGAATACAATTGCCTTGAAGGGGTTTACATGGTCTGCAACAGTCTTTAGGTAGGTGGTGTGTGTCAAAATAACATGAATGCCAGAACCCAAGGTTCCCAGCAAAACATTGCCCAGAACATCACACAGACTCTGCCATCTTGCCTTCTTCCCATAATGCATTCTTTTCCCCAAATAAGTGATGCTCACATATTCAGCCATCCAAATGATCTTAAAGAAAATTTGATTTATTAGACCTGGCCACCTTCTTGCTGCATGGTCCAATTATACCGCTCATGTGCCAATTGTTAGCATTTTCGGCACTGGACAGGGATCAGCATGGGCACTCTGACTGGTCTGCATCTACACAGCCCTACATGCACCAAGCTGTGATGCACTGTGTGTTCTGACATCTTTTTCTCATGGCCAGCATTAAGTTTTTGAATATTAATATTAAATATTTGCTACAGTAACTCTTCTGTTTGGTCACACCAGACAGGCTAGCATTCACTCAATGAGCCTTGGGTATCAATTACCCTATTGCTGGTTTGCCAGTTGTCCTTCTTTGGACCACTTTTGGTAGGTACTAACCACTGCATACTGGGAACACCCCACAAGACCTGCTGTCTTGGAGATGCTCTAACCCAGTTGTCTAGCCGTCACAATGCAAACTGGGGAAAGATTACAATAAATATGTCTAAAATGAAGTAGCAAGAATGATTAAAACTGAACTAGGTGTTTTGAAAAACCCAAACATTTAGCAGCACCATTACTAGAATACAGTTGCACCCTGATGTTTCAGTGCCCCATGTGCCACCCAGTTTTATTAACAGTCTGTGAAATCTTGGAATTTAAAGATAATAGTTCACAGATTTCTTTTTCAGGAAAATTGGCAGTGAGTAAACGCACAATGAAAGACACGTCAGAAATATCAAGAAAAATAAGAGTAACTTGTATCACTTCTGATAATATAAAATCACCAAGAAGATAAAAGTGGATAAGAGTCAAAAATATCAGGAGTGAATTTTTTTTAAAAAGAGAGCACACAGTCCCCACTCTAAAAGTCTGTTAAAACAGAACAGTGGAGAGTACGACCTTTTGTGGTGTGAAGTCCAAGTTGCGTGCTGTATTACCACAACAATTAATCTTCCAACTATTCTACTGAAATGCTCTGTTCGTTGAATGCTTGCTTCCCAAAAGAAGTTTTACTAACTTGCTGAATCCCTGTCGCCATCTCTCCCTCATGAAGTGAACATTCTTTTTCACTTCTGGGTTCCTTGTGATGCTACAACGACCTAGGCACACCTTGCTTCTTGTCCACTGGCTTTGCTTAGTCCTCTTCCCTCTTTTGCTGTAGTCACAACCAGCACCTTTCTGGCAAAACTGTCTCTTCCAACCTGGAGGTAGGTGTCATCATCTGTGTGCCTCACGTCTTGTCAGCCATGTACCCTTTTCTGTCTACGACTCCCTGTGCTCTGTGAAAATGATCTTGACAGCGCTCTCGATGGACCGTCTCTCTCTACACCACTCGCTGCCAACAAGTATATAAATGCTTCAGTCTCTGCCAAGATCAACATGACGATTGACTAAACAATGGTACATGCCAAATTCCATTGCTTATCAATAGTGTAAACACATTTTCATTAGTTAAGTAATAGCTTTGTTGTCAGCTGACTAGAAGTACATATTCCTTTGTATGTTGATTAGAAACCAATGTCCGTAGAACACGTTAATTTTCAAAGGAAGTTCTGTATCACAATATTGTATGTTGATTAGATACCAATCAAAGCTGTCTGATCTTCAAAGCAGGTGTCTATTTTGCAAGACGGGCAAATATTTACGCCCTGTAATAACTATCCATCCATCCATCCTCTTCCGCTTATCCGAGGTTGGGTCGCGGGGGCAGCAGCTTGAGCAGAGATACCCAGACTTCCCTCTCCCCGGCCACTTCTTCTAGCTCTTCCGGGAGAATCCCAAGGCGTTCCCAGGCCAGTCGAGAGACATAGTCCCTCCAGCGTGTCCTGGGTCTTCCCCAGGGCCTCCTCCCGGTTGGACGTGCCCCACCAGGGAGGCGTCCAGGAGGCATCCTGATCAGATGCCTGAGCCACCTCATCTGACTCCTCTCGATGCGGAGGAGCAGCAGCTCTACTCTGAGCCCCTCCCGGATGACTGAGCTTCTCACCCTATCTTTAAGGGAGAGCCCAGACACCCTGCGGAGGAAACTCATTTCAGCCGCTTGTATTCGCAATCTCGTTCTTTCGGTCACTACCCATAGCTCATGACCATAGCTGAGGGTAGGAACATAGATCAACTGGTAAATTGAGAGCTTTACCTTACAGCTCAGCTCCTTTTCAACCACGACAGACTGATGCAGAGCCTGCATCACTGTGGACGCCGCACCGATCCGCCTGACGATCTCACGCTCCATTCTTCCCTCACTTGTGAACAAGATCCCGAGATACTTGAACTCCTCCACTTGAGGCAGGATCTCGCTACCAACCCTGAGAGGGCACTCCACCCTTTTCCGGCTGAGGACCATGGTCTCGGATTTGGAGGTGCTGATTCCCATCCCAGCCGCTTCACACTCGGCTGCGAACCGATCCAGAGAGAGCTGAAGATCACGGCCTGATGAAGCAAACAGGACAACATCATCTGCAAAAAGCAGTGACCCAATCCTGAATCCACCAAACCGGACCCCCTCAACACCCTGGCTGTGCCTAGAAATTCTGTCCATAAAAGTTATGACCAGAATCGGTGACAAAGGGCAGCCCTGGCGGAGTCCAACTCTCACTAGAAATGGGTTCGACTTACTGCCGGCAATGCGGACCAAGCTCTGACACCAGTTGTACAGGGACTGAACAGCCCTTATCAGGGGGTCCGGTACACCATACTCCCGGAGCACCCCCCACAGGATTCCCCGAGGGACACGGTCGAACGCCTTTTCCAAGTCCACAAAACACATGTAGACTGGTTGGGCGAACTCCCATGCACTCTCCAGGACTCTGCTAAGGGTGTAGAGCTGGTCCACTGTTCCGCGACCAGGACGAAAACCACACTGTTCCTCCTGAATCCGAGGTTCGACTATCCGACGGACCCTCCTCTCCAGAACCCCCGAATAGACTTTTCCATGGAGGCTGAGGAGTGTAATAACCTGGAACTGGATTCTTCAGGAAATGTGCCTTTTCACTTACAGTATCACCCTGGTCTCAACAAAGGGTGAGTATTGCCACTTCATCTATTGGCTTTTACATTTATTATTTACATGTTTTTTGCCTAAGAGAAAAAGAAAACCACCCATTGTACAAAAAATGTTCCCCTCTGATGCCTTTCTACACTCACTTATCCAGAGCAAGGTCACAGGGAAGCTGGAGCCTATCCCAGTAGCACTGGGCAGAAGGCAGATAACAGCCCTCCCAGTCTATCACATATCACAGGTCTCCGCACACTCCATACTATTACACACACACACACATTCATATACTGTACATACATACATATTATATATATATATATATATTGTGAGAGATGGCTGGCAGTTTGTCCCAGCCAGCACCCTCAGGTTGTTAGATGGAGTCCTTCCTGCTACATGGAGGTGCCCCAAATTCCCGCAGGGCATCATGGACAATGGAGTTCTGCTTCACAGCCCTGCTGGATACCGTGGGGGCCGCCAGGGGACACTGCAAGGAGGCACGAGTGTTTCTATTATAGCCTGGAAGTACTACCTCGTCACGGGGACGGAAGAAATGAAGTACTTCCGAGCTGAAGAAAAGAAGAGTTTTCATCTGACCCGGAAGTGCTATGGAATCACATGGACTGAAGGACAGAAGCACTTCCGGGTCGACGACTATAAAAAGGAGTGTGGGAAACCCAGTAGAATGAGCCAGAGTTGGGTGGGAGTGTGACGGAGCTGCTGGGTGGAGAGGAGGATTTATTGTTGATTATTGCTTTATTTGAGTATTGTGGAGGTGTAGGTGCTTTGTGCACATTATTATAATTATTAAAAATATTATTGGGACTTTTTACCTGGTGTTTTGGCATGTTGTCTGCGGGTTTGGAGGTGTGATAGCGCCCCATGCTGTCACAGTGGCGTAGTCGGCAGGATTCTCTGGCCGTCTGTTTGGCAGAGAACCTGATAAAAGAAAGATTTCTGTGTACAGAACCCAAAGACAGTGTCACGACATGCAGGAAAATCGCCAAACCCTAAACCAGACTGTCATGGGAAAGAAGAACATAAAACAGAGCGGCAGCACAAGTGGAGGTCAAGCACTCGATTACTGGGACTTTTTACCTGGTGTTTTGGCATGTTGTCTGCAAATTTGGAGGTGCGGCAGCGCCCCCTACTGTCACAATATATTTTTATATATATATATATATATATATATATATATATATATATATATATATATATATATATATATATTATACTTGTATATGTATATATACACACACACTTTATATATACTGTCATGTTTTAAGCTCAGCATTAAACAAATAAAAATGAAAACAAGTTATGGAAACACATTTTGGTCTTTCAGCAGCAAGCACAATTAAAATCAAATCAATAAATTTCAACGCTGTTTCTGTCTAACCTAAATTTCCAAGGAGCTGCCCTCCTGGAGCGGGGTAGGACTGCTAACTTCGAGATGGATCTGAAAGACAGAAGCACCCCTGCTAGGGAAAGTCTAATTGCATTAGCAAGACTGGCAGTTTTAAAGACTTTTATTACCCTAAGATGTGAAAGTTGTGTATTGAGGCAGTCAGGCTGCAGTTGATCCTATATGTCTCTAATTAATGTTTGCATGAAAGTGTTCAAACTAAAGTTTGTCTAAAAATTGAAAGCTCAGCATTTTCCGCTCCATACTAAACACCACAAACACACAAAAAATGGGAAAAAATGCAGTACTTCCTGTCGAAATGAAATTTCAACTTTAATTGATGAAATAACAATACACAAATTAGAATTATATGAAAGGAAAACACTATAACAACAAAACGAAATGAAATGAATAACTGTGTAGATTAACAACAATTGTCTTGCAGTCCTCATTAAAATGTGGACTGCCTGTTAAAGCCACCACCACAGATCCACTGTGACTTTACACCTGCCGTCTGTTGTGGATGTTACCTCACTCCTGACGAAGGTGCTGGCCACTGTCGCTGGTGTGTTGTGATTCAGGGCATTTAAAAGGTGGTATATCATTCATTTCTTGGGCCAGTTGTGACCACAGCAGCAGTGTGTGGCCTGTTGAAGAATTCAACAGAGGGGCTCTGACAGGTTGCCTTGATATAAAGTCCTTCCCTCACTGTCCTGTTACTGATGTGAACTTTGTGTGTGCCAGCAGTTTCCACAGCAAAATGTCTGGAAGATCTGAAACAATTCCTTAGATGGACTAGTCTGATATGTTGGTCTTGCTTTAGTGTGGTCAACTAAGGGTGACCAGACCTTGAATGGTCTGTTAAAAGCCCACCTACAGATGGAAAGCAGTGCAACAGCCCTCTGTGTTTCACTGGTGGCATTCAAAAGACCATGAAATAGACAGACAACTGATTTAGCACTGCCTTTGTCTTTCGGTGCCTAAACTTCAAATTAATGTTCCAGTCAGAAACTCAGGAGAGTTTGTGGCACATACTGATTAGCAAATGCAAGTACTGTAAGAATTTCACTGTGCTCTGTAAACGTCACAATAACGACCTTATAACAAATACTTAAATCGAGGAGGAACCTCACACCCATGAGGACAGTCTATGGTGCAAGCTGAATTCTGAAAGACATGCAGGAAGCATTTGAACATTTTTCATTTGTAAGGCAGAGGTTGTACTTGTCATGTCACTTGGCTACCCCACAAATGATAAACTGACTGCAAGTAATCACAATAAAAGTAGCCAAAGAACAAGCAATGACTTCATTCTTCACTGATAAGGAATACAGACTAAAATATGTTCATAAACAGAATTGTGTGCTGACTTTTACCTTGGCTCCTCAGAGTAGTGTTTGTTTCTCCTAATACTTTTGACAGGTGTCATAATTGTAGATTTCTTTTTTATTTAATGCACAAGGACGTAACTTTGACACCATATGGATGTGAATGGCTAGCACACCAGCAATTCTCATCATTTCAGACAAGGCATTTTGCTGAGTGATGTGACCTTTTTATGTCATCAGACAGCAAATGGCATGATTTATAACATTTGTGCAGGCAGGGTCAAACAGAGATCTGCAAATATACTGGTCACTTGTCAATTTGGTGTCATCTAGCTTGGCTTAGTAACAAGACTGAAGTCTGAACAGGCTTAATCAGCACAAATGCTGCCCTATTTTTTGATACTAGAGATGACTGAAGCTGAGAAGTAATACAACTATGACAGAACAATACATACATCCTCACAGGTGGTGCAGTGGTAGAGCTGCTGCTTTGCAGTAAGGAGAATGTGGAAGATTGTGGGTTCGCTTCCTGGTTCCTCCCTGTGTGGATAGCGCTATGAGTACTGAGAAAAGTGCTATATAAATGTAATGAATTATTATTATTACTAGTCATTTAGTCCGTTACAATAACGGGCGCTAGAACAGTAGTGCATAAACATTAGTAGGAACAGTCTATATTAAATGGCAAGGGACTTTGACCTCATTCTTTTTGTTGGTCGTATTTTTCTTTCTTTCAGCCTTTGTTTTGTTGATGTTTACTTGCTGAGCCGACTGTTCTTCGTGGGCTGCCGCCGTGTATTGTGTGTCTTTAATTTTCTGTGACAGTAATACTGTCTTGTACAGCTCTATTCAATAAGGGCGCGCACAAAAAGGCGAGCTTCAAAAGGGCGACCTCAATTGAGAGCGGCGAATAAAGGCGTTCGTAGATAATTTAGTTCAAATGACTCTGGAATATGTGAAGAGCATCAAAGGTGCAGATCTTTATTTACGCGCGCCTTTATTTGCTGTGCCCAATTGAGGTCGCCCTTTTGAGGCTCGCCTTTTCGTGCGCGCCCTTACTGAAGGATGCCATCTTGTACGTCCGCTGGCTTGTACGTCCATAATATACCTTTAATTTTCTCTGGCGGTAATACAGACGTGCACGTCGGTAATATGCCTTTAATCTCCTCTGACAGTAATACTGGATTGTATGTGGCTGTAATATGCGTCACTGTATTGTGTACCTTTAATTTCCTCTCGCAGTAATACTGGTTTGTATTTCCGTAAAACGCCTCTAATTTTCTCTGACAGTAATATCGCGCATCGCACCGTGCCCCGCGCATGCGCACTTCACCAGAAGACACCCACACACGGACACCTGGACGCACATAGGGATTTTATATATATATAGATAATTACATGTTTATTGCTTAATGTCTTAACCTGTTTCAATATGCTGTGTTAATAATGGTGAAACACTTTAATGCATATCCTACAGTATATCCTATGGCATTACCAGATCATTTCAGGATTTATGTTAATCAAATTGAAATTACTCTCTTTACTGTGTATTCTAACTATTTTGTGTATTCATTTATGTAAATGATATATGGCTTAATATTTTCTATCATTGCATTTTAGCTGGAAACTTGTGTAATCACTCCAGGTTTATACTCAGTTATACAAAAATAAATAGAATTGAAAATACTGTTGAGTAAAAACATGACCTGCACTATACGGATTACCCATTTCAGTCTATAAAATGTTTCACCCTTGTTTACTTTTCATTTTACAACAGAAACCTAAAAAGATAATAGTTAACCAGTGTGGCGGACGGCTGGGACCCTTGCCTGGCTGGGACGCCTCCACGCTGGGAGCACCGGGAGAGTAAGTGTGGCCATTCACTGTAATAATAGGCTTTACCATAGCTGAGTCCGCTAAACATCCTTTAATGAAAATGTCATAGACCAGGAATGACATAAGATTATTCACAAAATGAACATCTTTTCAAATTTTACCAAGTAGTATATTTGGTTCTTTTTTCAGTACTTCTTGAAAAGGAATAAAATAGTTAATCATGTCTAAGGTTACCAGACCTCCAGGAAAAGGTGGGACATGTCCTCCTTTTAGTGTTGTGTCCTCCGTCCAGCAGGCATTGGCTAAAAAGGTGAAAATGTCCGGCTTTCATCAATCACTGACTTGACCGTGTTATTGACTGAAATCGCACACTATCATCTCTATGTTTTACATAAATCATCTATGTTTTATCGCCCACTTCGCCATTTTGTGTTCTCTGTACTTATTACACGAATATGCAGTAGTCCTTTTTCTAACAATGTCGTCCAGCAGTAACACTAACAAGAGGAAATACAAGTTTTTGGACCACCTGAAAATGAACTATCCGTGCTTTTTAAAGTTTTCATTGTAACACACAGTTCACACTGTGTTTCGTGAATAGAATGGGAATTGTTCTCCTTTATCGTCCTTTATCATGGTTTTGTCCTCCTTTATGACTGTCGGTGTCCTCCTTTGGGTTGGCAGGTATCTGGTAATCCTAATCAAATCAGGTGTATAAGCTAGAATATTACCAATGCAAACCAAAACAATTAGCAATATATCACACAAATGTAATTTATAAAAGGCAAAAACTACCAGAGGATTTGATAATCCATGTGGCATCTCATGTAATGCTCATTTTTACCACTTACAGTGTTAAATGCTGTTTAGCATTCATCACCTTCTCACATTTGAAACTAATTAACTGTACTTATTAGATCAGAATAAGTGACACTGTAGAATCATTCATTTTATTTAACAAAGGTTAATTTAAGAGAGAGGATATTTGTGTGCAAAAGTGTTCTGGTTAAATTCTGGATAAGAAAAATATATTTGTGTTTAAATCTATAAGGAATCTTGCAGTAGTTGGCCTGCTAGAGGGCATTATTAAAATCATCCTGCGAATTTTAAATAATATAAATTTTCATGGCCATGGTTACGGTGTCTCAATTGACACACAAGCCTCCCTGAGGTAAAGGAGCTCCCAACACACAACACATCATACTCACAATCATGAGGTAAACCAAAAGCCCCCTATTTAATAAAATGATCTTGATAGTCTTCATTTTCTGGACGTAGAATAGAAAAGGAAAAGTTGAAACTTGAAAGAAAATGAGTAACTGATCTGCATTTTTTACACACTGAACCTATTAGTTGTTGTATTATATCTTTTCCAATGTAATTAGTAACTGAGTTTCCTTTGCTTATCCCAATAATACGTCATGCATCAAAGCTTCAGTAACCATGGATGATATTTCCACAGAATGACGAGCCCCACAATCAATTTAATTACCTTGGTTATCCAATTGATGTGCGAGAATGTTGACCTGTAAGTCTGCTGGCTATCTAATGGATTCCAACTGATCAGCAAGTTGTCAAAAATGACTTAACTAAGTTAGGTGAAGTAAACTTTCTGAATTACAGTAAATATGTCTCTAAGTGTATGCTATTAAAGACTGCAGGAACTATAAAGCAATTCGTTTTATGAAAGGTTGGATTTTTGTCCAAAATAATTTTGCACTGAATACTAGTGTGCTATCAGTCTGAACCCACTTCATGATCCAAGGAGCCAAGGCAGGAATGGACACATGATACTTTATTAAAAAATGTATAATTTATTTGCATAAACTGAATTTATACATATTTCATTTTTTAACATAACTAATATCTATTGGTCAGACTTATTGTACTTTAATTTTTAATTTGTTATTATTGTATTATACAGGATTATACTTTATTATACAGGACATTTGTGGACTTTCTGCTAAATTCCTAGAAGAGTATTCCACACAAAAAAACATCATGCTATGTATAATCAAAGAGTATGGTCAAAATGTTTGAGGAAGATTTTGAAAAATATTTATGACATATCCAGCTGCGGTGTAATATATATGATTAACACATTTCAGGGTGTATTTACCACAAAGAAGACAATATGAAGAGGAAAACACACACCATTTTGTATGCCTTCAGACAGAGAAAGATATTCCTTTGTAAAGATCCCTGAGGCAATCTGTAATTTGAAATTCTCCATGGAGGGCCTTGTGACGATTAGGCACTAGGGAGCTATGCTACAATGCAAAGCCACTCCTCAGGAGACAGCAAACAGCAAGAGTCAGCAACAGTCTTGTGTCATAGGACTACAGGTGGTGGTTAGAAATATATGTGAGGTAAACAAATCAAAAAATAGATGTTGCTTTAGAGCGCCTAATGGTCCCTAAATGTCAGAAGGAACATTTAAATAAAATGAATAGCTCAGCAGGAAGCAATTACAAGTATAGTACAACAGGACTAATGCAGCCTTGTTTCTGGGTATCTGTCATTTAACTGGCAGCTGTAGTCTGGATATGCTGAAACATGTCTTCAGTGCAGGTCTCCCTGCACAGCTATCAAAAAATAGAACTGTCCGTATGAAATGGTGTAAATTCCAGTAGGAAATAGCCCAGGAGAAAAGCTGTCATCCATTATAACTGTGGAAATGGTTGCAGACAGATAAACACATTTATTACAACTATTGTAGGTGCTGTTTTGGAGAATGTAACAGTGTAAGGGTTAAAAGTGTAATCATTACAAGATTATATGAGGGGGAGGCTTGTGGTACAAATTCAATCTCTCTGTGGGGAAAAGTGTGTAGTAGCTACGGTGGGCAAATATGTTTTGTGTTTTAAATCACTGAAGGTAGAGCAGGGAATTAGTATATAGTGTCACATTTTGGTACCAGTATAAAGTTAGGCAGAGTCTCAAGTGTAACCTTTGTAAGGCCAGTGATGGAAAAGCAGAAATAAATAAAGGAATGAACCAGAAGATGAAACAAGAGTGGGGGGTTTGGCAAGACCAAAAAATAAGAATTATTACTGAGATAGTATTAGATTAGATTAGATACCTTTATTAGATTAGATAACAGGCAGTGTGGTTAAGGTTTTGGACTTCATACCATGAGGGTGTGGGCTCAAATCCCACTACTGACACTGTGTGGCCAATGAGCAAGTCACTTGACCTACCTGTACTCCAAATGGAAAACCAAAAGAAATGTAACTAATTGTATCATAAACGTTGCAAGTTGTCTTGAATAATGATGTCGGCCAAATAAACAAATGTAAATTCAGATGCTTACAGAAACATAAAAAACAAGGATACAGACTCACAGGACAAAAAATACAGCCAATCCATCAATACATGCATGCATAAATAAATGTATATTGTACAGAAATTTCAAAATGAACTTAACAAGTACACCAGGAGGAAGTATACAATTTCCTGAGAGTAGTGGGCAGAAAAATCCCCAAGAAGTGCTTCTTAGCACATGGGTAACTATATACTGTATATATATATGTATATATATGTATACTAGGGGGCTCTGGCCCCTGCTCGTTTCGCTCGCCAACCACCAGGCAGATGATATGCGCTAATCACTTTGCGGCTCTGCCTCTCACGTATGGGGAAGTGGATGTGCAATTTAAACAGATTGTTATTTTCATGGGAATTTTTACATATGCATAATAGAACTAACTATTTTACATTACAGCAAGTAATTAACCATAGTAAAAAATAGTAAAACAATAAATTGAAAGAAAATTATGTTTCATGTTGCGTTATACATTTTCATTCTGTTTGGCTTTGAAATTAACACACAAATACTTTTTAAACTTACACTTTTACTGTAAAACTTCAGTAAAAACAATATTTGGAATTAACTTTTCATCCATATATCGCATTGAATTTTGATTCTGTGTTTGGGCTTACATCGTGACAATGCAATATATAACTGTCCGTGAGTGAATGTCTATTTATCTCTAATATAATAAACCACATTTTTCGAATGTTTTTCCCTGTGTTTTGTTAATTGTCATAGCAAAAGCTATTCTAACAGGAAACTGTAAACGTTTTAATACGAATGGCATATCAAGATCTCCTTTGGTGTCTAATGTTATCCCCTGAAGATGTACTACATTACCTTTCTTGTCGCCTGTTAAAATTTTACATTTCAGAATTGTTCAACCAATTTTGAATACATCTAATCTTGTCCTATTGCATAGCCCATCACTCAGACATAAAATTACGCAATAACATTACAATACATTGTTCTTTCAACAGTAATTTGGCCGGTGGAAGACCGGACAGTGTTAACAGTTGTAGATATTGTACAGGATATTGTAAGTTGATGTTTTCATCTTCCGCACCATTACCACCAACTGTTTCAGTGTAGTCTATTGATACACATTTAACCAATTTGCCCTGTAACCGATCAACAATTTTCGTGTTAATTCGTTTGACATAATCGTTCCTCGCTACTAGGATTGCCCGTGTACTCATTTCTTCTGTTGATAACCTTTGGGATGAAATTTTTCAATACGATTTGAACATAATAAGTCTTCTTTTATTGGGAACTTAAAACATTGCAGACCTAATATGGAATATTTGATGGTGAAGTGCCATCTGTGTTCTCCGTTGTCTTTCAGATTGCTAGCTACATCCTTCCACAAGCCAACACCAGCACTGATATATATATATATATATATAAAGATATACAGTATAACAGTTTTAGATTATGTATATTTAATTACTGAGGAATTGTTTTTTTTTTTTTCTTCTTGGGAACACTTATCATAAATATAAATTAGTCACCTGTCCCTCCAGCCTTGAGTCACTGTTACACTGCAGTACAGGCCATTTATCAGCAGCGTCCACACCCTGTCTAAGGAAAGTCAAACCTCCTCCAAGTACACCGGCTTCCATCTTACAAGAAGAGAATAAAGTTGGAGTTACAGTCCAGTATCAGACTAAAGAAGCAGTGGAAAAACTGCAGGTTTGTTTTGTTTCAGTGAAATGAGACATATTTAGAGACTTCTCTTGAGATTTGGATGATTACACAATGGTTGTAACGGGACTGAAAAAGGTGATTAAACAACTGTGTACTTATGAAAACTGTGAACATATATAAATATAAATATAAACCTACATTTGAAATATACTGAAGGCTCACAGCAATGTATTTCAGGTTGTCAATATGGAAACATACAAGAAATACAGATACGGTATAGTCTCAGGATAGCCATTAAAGCTGTTAAAATTCAATACGAGGACAAAATGGAAACCGAGTCTAGCAGCTGTCTTGATTCACATAAATTGTGGCAGGATTTACAGATGCTCATAGATGTCAAACAAATTTCTAATCCATCATTACTTTTAACCTTGAAGCCCCCACAGGTTTATTTTCTGCTGATTAGAGGTTTTGTTTCCCTTCCCTGCCTAACCATCTGACCTTAGTATCGAACTTATCATTATAGCCATTAAAGACTTAAAACGAGTTCAGTGGTTTAATTCATATTTAAGGACTCTGCCATTTCTATTTCTTAATTGGTTACATTTATTAAGTAATTTGTATTTTTTTTATTCGTGTAGGTTTACTTATTATATTTCATTTTATTTAATTATTTATTCTAATTATTGTAAAGCACTTTGAGCTGCATATCTAGTATGAAAACATACTATAGAAATAAACTTTCTTGTTCTTGTTACCTACATTTTATCTCCCAGATGAAGAAAATGCTTTCTAAGGCAGCTTAGATCGCAATAGCAAGCGGTTTCTATCTGATTGTGTGCAGAACTACAAGATTTAGTCCTCTCCGTTTATGGGGATGACTTGAGGATTTTTAAATGACTGAACATCCATTAGGCTTCTCCTCTGGAAGGAATTTCAGGACATGTTTTAAAAACCTGCAGTGATCATTTAGATGACAGACATGACAGACAGGTTAGGAGCATGTGCTGATACAGCACATTGCCGCACGATGGCACTTTTGGAAAAATCTTCTATGATTCACTAGAAGACTTTATGATGTTCAACTGCTTTAAAAAGACAACAGTTCCACCAGGGCTAAAGAAAAGAAGAGTGGACTGTCTCAACAACAGAAAACCAGTGGCATTCACTCGTGCTGTAATGAAACACTTTGACAGATTGGTGCTGGGACAAATTAAACATAATTTTCCTAAAAGTTTGGACCACACAAGTGGGCAGCTGAACGGCCACATAAGTGTTTGCATTAATTGTATGGTGGTTTACTTCTTGTCTTGTGTGTTGTTTGCATTTTTCAACTGTCACTAGGCTGTGGGAGACATACCAGTAAGAATTTTACTGTGCTATGCACACATGTCAGAAAACCTGAACCTGTTAGGGGACAGTATTTATTGAGTCACGATGAGTCACATTTATTATTTCATCCATTTTAAAATGAGTTTCCTGCTTGTTGATGGTCTTAGCATTTTTGGCACTTCAGGTGAGAAATATTTATTGCTTCTTTTTCTCCCACATTTGGTATTTTAAAATAGTATTCAAAGATTATGACACTTTGCGATAAGTGTTTTTATTTTGATTTATATTGCTTAATTCTTATTAGCTGCTAGTAGTGAGAAACATTTTTTGCAGCAACTAGAATTCTGTCTCTTCATTTTTCAAACTTGTATCGGTGTGTATGTGACCCATTTCTCCAGGTCAGGATTGTCAGTAAGGACTCTTTAATTTGGTGTGATAGGTAACTAGAAGAGTTTCTTTCCAGGTCACTGACCTATGTGCTTGTAGAGCATGACTCAAAGCCCTGGTAAGGTGAATTGAACATGTAAGCCCAAGTTAAATTACTTTTAGACATGTGGGGTTTTTTTCCCTAAGCTCTTTGCCAGTCAGGTAGTTCATTGAATGTTTTTTAAGATGAGCCTAGATGCAGATCTCGGACTGGGTTTTAATTTTATCCCTTCTAAGCTTGAAATATTTCAGTTAAAGAATGCTTTAATTTAATGCATCCTGCTTAAACCTAATGTATAATGAAATGTAGCCAGCCATATGATTTTTTTTCAAGTGATTAAAGTATGAAATTAGAAGAACACATTTAATCCAGAACTTAAATAAACCCCCATCCCATCCAAAGCCTTTTCACCAGCTGTCATTCTTATCCAGGATAGGCTTTGTCACTGGTAGCTCTGAATTAGTTTAGGGACAATTCAACAAGTTATATTATGTTTTGTTATGTTATGTTATGTTTGTATGCATGAAGGAATGTTGAGAACTTCTACTAACAGATTCCACGACCTGTTCCTGTATTTATCAAGTGTCTTAGAGTAGGAAAATGGTCCTAACAGTCTTGACAATCTCAGAGAGATGTAAATGTGGTCCTACTCTTTGTAGTAACAGTAACAGCATGTTATCAACCACAATCTCCTCCTTTGAGTCATTACCCAAAGCTCATGACAATTAGTGAGGGCTTGGGAGGTAGGTCAATTTGTAAATTGAGAGCTTCGCCACCCCTATCCATTGGGCGATCTCAACATTTGTTTTCTTCTCACTTGTGAACAAGACCCTGAGGTACTTCAGGTACTCCTTCGCTTAAGGCAGTAACTCTCCTCCCACTCAGAGAGGACAGTCCACCCTTTTCCTACTGAGGACCATGGCTTCAGGTTTGGAGCTGCAGATTCTCATTCATTCGCTATCAGTCACAAACCGTTACATTATGTACCAGAGTTCACAGCCAGATAAAGCCAACAGCATCACGTTTTAGGTAGAAAGCAGTGACACAATTCTTAGTCCACCAAACTGAACACACTTCCTTCCCCAACTGTGCCTTGATAATCTGTCCATGAAAATCACGATCATAATAGGACACAAAGCACAGTGTGTACCATAGATACTCGCGTATTAGTCGATCTCACAGATAAGTCGAGTGTATTTTTAAGCCGAAAATTACGAAATTTGTATAACTTGAGGGTAAAACTTGACAGCTATTAGAGATAGAGAGTGACAATCAGCTGTTAATGGCAACAAAACTCACTGTCACGTCACAGGCCTTCCCTCTGTGCTTGGAGAAATGCTATACTCATTGAATCCGCAACTAATCCTTGCGTGTGCGTGAGTTGCGAAATGTAAACAAATGTAAACAAAGGCAAGATGGCGTCGATATGTCACAAGGGAGCGAAGCGAGTGCAGAAAAGAAAACACTTGGCAGACAATGTTTTGCACATTATCACTGAGTCGGACTCTGATTTTTCAGAATCGGATTTTATTGACAGTGATCAGGAATCGAGCAAGAGAGTGAGAAGCCAGCATCAGCTGATCGGACACCAGCCGATACTGCGGCAGCTGATCGGCTGCCAGCTGAACTCATTTGCACAGCCGATGCACCTACGGCAAGGTTCGCGTGGGAGGAATACCCAGACATTGATCCGTGGGAGCCGAACTGGCTACCAGACTTCACAAGACAGCATGGCTTGCTGTTGGACTACTTCAGGCTGCTCTCTCCTGATGCTGCTTTTCAGCTACTGTCAGACGAGACAAACAGGTAGGCAGAGAAATTTTTTGAATCACGGGCTGTGCTTGCATCGCATTGATAACGTGCGTTGCCTTGGTTCTTTTGATTCCAAATCTGGTTGCGTGTGGCAGCTAATGGTATGTTTGTTATCCAAAACCTGCAAAAGCTAATGCTCAAATTCAAGTATTTCACAGTTTAAAGAATTATTTAATGAAATTAGAAAAAAACTAGCTAATTAGCAATAGTATTGCTAGCTTATAATTATTTCAAAGACCATGGGAAACGGCAGATAACCGGTGACTTAACACCGTGAAGCGTTGAGTGTACAATGTCATTACCCAAATTCTATGGACAATTGTGTTGCCCTGCGGATAAGTCGATCCTGTTTTTTTGAATGAATTTTAAGGCATAAATTATTCGACTTATACGCGAGTATCTATGGTAGATTAGCTCCAATATGAAATACATTTGCAATAAATACACATTTTCAACCATTTTAAAAGAGAATAAAATCCCTATTTTTCTGTACAAACAGAAGGTTGAGTGTTAGTAAATAGGAATTTGGTAGTGCTTAACTTAATTTTTATACAAAAATATACTCAATTTGTTAATAAATTAGTCAATAGCATTAATGGCCCACAATGCGTGTTAAGTGGTTTATACAATAAATAAGGTTCAAATAGAAAAAAAAAACATGCAGTGCTCTTGTCACAAAATTGTGTCTTTTTCTTCAGGCAGACTCAGATTATTTCAACTGATAAACGACCAGAAATGGAGGTAAACATATGTTATTATGTGAAAGAAAAAAAACTTGTGGCAGTAAACCACAGTCCTCTAGCACTGTAGTGGTTTGCAAAAAATCTCACAAGATCTCCTCGAGATGCCACTTATGTACTTGAGTAGGTTGAAGAAAATGAGCTACAAGAAGTAGACCAACATACTGTACCGTCTATCCCATTTCAACCACTTCTAAACATAACTGTCCTGTGGAAATAATGAATGCACAATAACTGTTTCATCTCTTATGGAGGATTGCAGGAATCGTCGGTTAGAGGGGTCCTTTCATCGGATTGGCTGGCCCAGTGCTGTCTCAGCTGTGAGATGGCCAATAAGGGGAGGCAGCTTGATGGCCGAGGTCTCCAGTACTCTGAACAAATACAAATCGTATTAGGTAATATCATCTACTGTTGATTTCTGCTCTGTACTTGTAGTATGTTTATTTGTCTATTATATTGTATTGAGGATTGCTTGTGTTCTGTTCTGTGTATTGTTGTTGTATTGACCCCTTTCTTTTTGACACCCCTCTGCACGTCCAACCTACCTAGAAAGGGGTCTCTCTTTGGACTGCCTTTCCCAAGGTTTCTTCCATTTTTTCCTTACTAGGATTTTTTTTTGGGGAGTTTTTCCTTGTCTTGTTAGAGAGTCAAGGCTTGGGGGCTGTCAAAAGGCAGGGCCTGTTAAAACCCATTGTGGCACTAATTGTGTGATTTTGGGCTATATAAAAATAAATTGTATTGTATTGTATTGTATTGTATTGTAATTGTTGCATTCTTTCATCGAGGGGATTGCTGTGTGCTATCCTGTGTTCAATGAATTGTGCCAGGAGTGTGCGGAGCTATTAGAACACATTTAAAAACAGAATCAGAAGGTCGAACAGCTGAAGAACAACTCATTTAACCCTCAGAAAAGTCAGCTCCTTGTCCCACAGTGGATTAGACATTGAATGGAAATTGGTTACTGCAATTAGAGCAACAAAAAGTGAGACTTAAACAAAACTCTTATCTTTGAGTTGGCATATCTTAAACAAATGAGGAAAATCAAAGATCAAGCTGTACGTACAGTTGCTAGTCCCATTCTGAGATGGTTAGTTGAATTAAAAGAAGATGAACTGATCAACAATATAACTCTCACCAGAACAAAACCAGAAAGAGAAAAAACTACAATTATAGGCTGAAGGTTTACATCTTTATGAGTCATTGATTTGGAATAACCTAAAATGTGTCAGAGGTCAACAGCTTGAAACAATCTAAAGCAAAACAAAAAAAAAATATCAATTGTTTCAAATCCAAAAGACAAGCAAAATGGTTAAACTCAGGAAAACAAATCTGAAAGCACTAAATAGGACCATTCAAAACCAGTAACACTAACGTGAAACACTAGAACAGTTGAATGATACCATTGGTACAGTGGTACAGGATAGCCCAAAGTGTGTCCTCTGTGATGGGATTGCTGCATAGTTAGTTTTGCCAAGTAGTACATTTTTATGGGTTGGGTCAGGCGATAGCACCATATGAATAAGAAGAGCTGTCAGCTAGGACCATACGTGGAACACTGAGCCACAAGTATTTTAAATAGCAGCAGTGCTTAAAACTACAGAAGTCAATGCTTTAGCTTGGCTCCTTAATTCTGCTAATTTGTGCCTGGGTTCCTAACAGTTGTAGACCTCTTGTATTGGTTGCTGAAACTGACAAAGATGTCTGCATGGACCAATGATCCTGAAAATGGTGTCTGATGAGGTGAAGGAAGCTGTACATCAAGCACCACTATTGGTGCCTCCTCATTTGAGCTTGTCATTTATCCTGGAAATAAATCCCAATAATGTAAACCATGGACACTCACATAAGTAATGCTTTGTGATTTATTACAGCCAAGCCTCGTTGAAAGCAGTGTAATTATTATGTCACCAGGCATCAACTGTTTACTGTTATGGAGACAGGTTGGCATGTTACATATTTTCTTTATGGACTGTCATTCACAGATGAAACTGACCATGCTGTATTTCAGTGTATAAAGTCATTTAAAATACACGAAGGGCAGACTGCTCAATGGAATGAAAAAAATACAAGCCTTCCTGCACACCTTTGAACACCGATCTAGAAAAAAACATGTTAATTCTGATGGACTGTCATGCTGTTGGCAGGCAAAGTGACATAACAAAAGGCCCGAGAGTACAGCTCTTCCAGTCCATGATGTTACCCTGTCAGCGAGGGGTTTATGACTGGAAGGAGCAGCAAGAACAGAACATTTCTCCAACACATGGCACTATTTCCCGACTATCTAATTAGAGCCTACATTAGGACCATTAGTCACATGCATTCCCAAAGGTGAAAGGCCGGAGAACTGCAGGGAGAGATTGTGTCCACCTAAAAGAATGTGGAAGTCACTGAACAGTCATGGTTCCTGAAACCACTCGCGTAGGACTGTTAAAACATTACATGCATTTCCAGGAGCTGGACATTTTGTTACTACAGAGCATTTCTACTGGGATCCACATGAGTGTTTGGAAAATTATGGCTGCTGATGTGATGCTAGAACCACCAAAAAGGGGGCAGACTTATTTCCTTTTACGTAGCCAATATCTTATAATCTTTCCCCATTATAGGTTTCTTCTGTTTGCCTTGGACTAATGCAGTCCACATGCAGTCATCATCAAGTTCTTCCATGTTAACCCTGAATACAATGAGAATTGATTGAGGTCATTTATGTTAGATAGAATGCCTAGAGGGGGATGACTGGTCTCGTGGGCTCAGAACCCCTGCAGATTTTATTTTATTTTATTTAAGCCGTCTGGAGTTTTGTTTTGTTTTTTCTGTCCTCCCTGACCATCAGACCTTACTTTTATCCTATGTTAATTAGTGTTCCCTAATTTTAATTCTTATTTATTTTGTCTTTTTTCTCTTTCTTCATCATGTTAAGCACTTTGAGCTACAACATAATTTGTATGAAAATGTGCTCTAGAAATAAATGTTGTTGTTGTAATGTAAATGCTATTCCTAATCAGGAGGCTTACATTGGCGTACAAATATCGTTACAGCAGTCTTACAGTTAAACTGCTGCGCAGACATATCCCAATTAGGGGCAGAATATTGAAATCTAAATGTTTTCCAAAGCTCTGCCCTATAATGAGAATCTAAAATACCCGCACAACCCTCCTGAAACCTCAATCTGCCCCTGCCTTCACCACAGCAGTTGAGAGACTGTTACCAAAACCTTCCTTTAACGGTTCTGCTTTATAGGTCAAGTCTAAAATGTCAACGGCTGAATTCCCAAATATAGCTGTAGAACTCTGCTCCCTACCCTGAGGCTATCTTCTGATACTCCAACTGTGTTATCTTAGTCAGAGTAGATAATAGCTGCAGGAAGGATCACCCACAGACTGCCCATGGCTGTGTGGAAGCTGCTTATAGGAGTCGGGTGGAAAACATTTTTTTCTTGGTGCAAAGAGATTTGTTTGCATCATAACATCAGCAAAACCAAGAAACTGGTTATTCACTTTTGCCACACCAAAGAAACTGCATGTCCGGTCATTATTCAAGGAGTGGATGTAGAGGTGGTGCACATGTATGACAGGTTGGACAGATCTCGGAACACAGAATTACTACTATAAAGAAAGGGCAGAGCAGACTCTTCTTCCTTAGGAGACTGCACCCCTTTAATCTGGGAAGTTACATCTTTTACAACTCTGTGATAGCCAATATGATTTTCTTCACTGTGGGGTATTGGGCGGGTAACATCACTTCAAGAGAGGCCCACCAAAACAGGCTATTAAACAAGCTATTTAAAATGACAAGATCACATACTGTATGGGACACAACCTGTACCCCATGAAGGCTTTAGCAAGGAAGAGAATTAAAACAAAACTCAGTGCCATTCTGAACAATGGTGCGCATCCTCTCTCTGACACACTGAGGGGTTTCAGCCAAAGAATCATACAGCAGAAGTGTGTCAAGAAACGCTAAGGGGGCTCCTTTATACTAACAGCAATACGCCTGTATAATACCTCACGGGGACTGCCAAGTCAGAAGTTTTGTTTTCTTTCTTTTTAAATTTGTCTTCCTTTTCAGTCATTTTGGTGTGTGCGTTCATATACACATAGTGTTTGTGTATATTTATTTATATATCTATATATTTGTGTCTTTAATTATTTCACAATAAAGTTCTATCTATCTGTCATTAATCTTTACTGCATCATCCATCTGCCT
The DNA here is from genome assembly GCF_900747795.2 of Erpetoichthys calabaricus. Classification (NCBI taxonomy): domain Eukaryota; kingdom Metazoa; phylum Chordata; class Cladistia; order Polypteriformes; family Polypteridae; genus Erpetoichthys; species Erpetoichthys calabaricus. The sequence goes on along the minus strand of NC_041409.2, from coordinate 29,552,117 downwards.
CAGAAGAATAGAAATATATCTAATCCAGAGGAATAGGGCGGTCTGTCAGAGCTCCTGACCCAAATAAACTAAAAGCTATACATAATATTTTTTGTGACAGTGCTTAAAGAAGTATGATATATTTTAATTATCACAATTGAATTCAGTTGTGTTTTATTTGTAGCTATAAAAATATTCCTGTTGGTCAAACATTTACTTTAAAATATCATTCGTCTTTTTGATAATGATTTCCATAAAAAAACAAACTTGTAAAATGTTTGTTGTCTAAAAAGGATTACATTTTTGTTTACTTAGCAAGGAGTGCCAGAATCCTCATCCTTTTATATGCACTGCTTCTGTATTCAGTCTGCAAAGACAATACAGGTGTTCGTATTAAACAATTGTTTAGCCCAAAGCATGAGGCAGCCAACTGGCAAAATGAAACATGGCACCACTGAAAGCAGCACATGAAATATCATCAAGTAAAATATGACAGTTTTGCAAACAGTAGCAGATTTGCAGCAAAAGAGAAGGGCAAAAATGAGTTGCATGACACATTTACATATAAAAACCAACACTGAAGATGGCATCTGTCGCGTAAAATCCTTCGCAGTAGTTACTGAACAATACCGAGATGCAAAAGACACTTGCCTGGAAACAACATGTCATATCGACTATGATTTACAAAGTTGAAAGACGTTTTTTGAAACAATTATTTTCCATAAGAAGTTGTAATTATACTTTATTATTAACTGTCTTGTGGTCCTTTTGATTTCTGATCATTTTACTCAGTGGAGAACAACAATACTTTAAGTGGTAAATACAGAACTATTTTGAGACTGTGGAATTTTAACTGCAGTTTTTGCAAGTGCCAAAGGCAAAATGTATAACAGTGTTTCAGAGCCCACCAGTGTTCCTTAAATTTAAGATTTGTTTCTCAAAATGTCTATTAACAAAATACCTTAGAGTTTATTTCACACCCTTAACAGCAGCAGCTGTAAGATTCAAGACATCATGATTTAAATCCCAAAAACTGGGGCACTGACTGGATGAAATTAGTTGGCATAATTTCCCAGTGTCCATGTTTTCTCATAATACCACATTATTGTTAGTTTAATTGTCGTTTCAAAGTTTAACGCAAATTAGTGGGCGTGAGTGCCTTCTGTTGGACTTGTGCACCATCAAAGATTGATTCCTGCCTTAAGCCTGATGTTGCTAGGACAGGTTTTGGCCTAATGATGTCAAACTGGATTAAGCAGGTTCAAGTGTGGCTAGCTTAGACTAGCTGGCCATATTTATCTGTTCATTAAAACATAATATTCATTCTATCTGCTCAAATTAGAGGTGTACACTTTGACATGAATGGAGACCATTTCTGAACCTGGAAAAGAAAGAAAATCGGTAACACCTTTTTTGTTCCAACTAGAGTCTTGACCGTCAGCTTTCCAATGGCTTATTACCATATATAGTGTGAGAAGGCAAGATGTAGTTCGGCCGTTACATGAATTAAGTGGCATTGTTTTAGCTCAACATTTGCAAACCCAGTTAATCCAATCATGGGGTCACAGGGTCACACCTATCCTGGTGGCATCAGGTTTGTCCAGCTAATCACAGGCTCCCACACAGAACAAATTTAAAATCACCTCTTAATATAGCGGGCACTCCTTTATCAAGTTCATCACCCAAGTTAGCAGGTCTTCATCACATTTAATGCATTTTGTTTTGTTTTTTGTTACTGTTGTTCTGTTGTCCTTTATCATCTAGTACTCAGGGGTTTGGATCACATGCTATTTTTCGTCAGTCTTGCTCCACCTGAAAAAAAATTGTAATGTGCTAGCAACTTTTGCTTTTTGTTTCTCCGTTTTCCAAATTATTGACTACAATAATCCCTCCTCCATCGCGGGGATTGCGTTCCAGAGTCACGCGCGAATAAGATAATCCGCGAAGTAGAAACCATATGTTTATATGGTTATTTTTATATTGTCATGCTTGGGTCACAGATTTGCGCAGAAACACAGGAGGTTGTAAAGAGACAGGAACGTTATTCAAACACTGCAAACAAACATTTGTCTCTTTTTCAAAAGTTTAAACTGTGCTCCATGACAAGACAGAGATGACAGTTCCGTCTCACAATTAAAAGAATGCAAACATATCTTCCTCTTCAAAGGAGTGCGCGTCAGGAGCAGATGTCAGAGAGATAGAGAAAAGCAAACAAATCAATAGGGCTGTTTGGCTTTTAAGTATGCGAAGCACCGTGCAGCATGTCGTTTCAGGAAGCAGCTGCACAAAAGATAGCAACGTGAAGATAATCTTTCAGCATTTTTAGACGAGCGTCCGTATCGTCTAGGTGTGCCAACAGCCCCCCTGCTCAATCCCCCTACGTCAGGATCAGAGAAAGTCAGCGCAAGAGAGAGAGAAAAGTAAGCTGGGTAGCTTCTCAGCCATCTGCCAATAGCGTCCCTTGTATGAAATCAACTGGGCAAACCAACTGAGGAAGCATGTACCAGAAATTAAAAGACCCATTGTCCTCAGAAATCCGCGAACCAGCAAAAAATCCGCGATATATATTTAAATATGCTTACATATAAAATCTGCGATGAAGTGAAGCCGCGAAAGGCGAAGCGCGATATAGCGAGGGATTACTGTATCTATTTTTTTGTTTTTGATTCCCTTAAATATTTTCACAAAATGGCATACTTTCCTCTTTAATACACAGAAATCTGACTGCATGCTTTGTTTTTAGTTACAAATCTGGTGGGTTAATAAAAAGGAAGAAAACTATGAACAATTCCTATATATGGAGTATATATGCCTGGTGAAGGAGCCCAGCTAAAGCTTCAATACATTTAATGGGTAAAACACCAACGACAAAGACCACACCGCATGAGGGTATGAACCCTGTAGGTGCCGATGGACTGCCATTCAGGCTCATTCAGGCTCATGGTCCAGCTGCTGCTGCCTTTAACCGCTATGAATATCCTCCCGTTGCACTGCAGCAATTAGATCAGCCCCCTCTCTAACAGTGTCTCACCGACAAGGGATGTTAATTCACCTTAGGGGCCAACTCATCACCTCTGAGTCACTCATTTTTGTAGCAAACCAGAAAAAACACAATTGATTTGTCTTTAAGGGTCACTAGGCTACTATTGATTTTTTTAGTGGGAGATAGTTAAGTAGCCTTTTCACAAAATAAACTTGCTACACAAAAATACCTGCCAGATCAAATCAAAGAGATTTCTATCAATGAGAGACAGAGACTATTTCCTTCTGTATTCAGGCTGCACTTGGGGTTAGACTCTACTAGTTGGTGATGTACAGTTTTTGAAATGACCCAAATCAGTCCCTGTTTCAATGATGAAGACTCATTTATTCGATAGCCTTTGATTTTAACATACAGTCAAAGATCTTGTTTTAAAAATTTTAATTGGTCATAAACTTTTAAAGACATGGCAATTATTAAAACCTCAGATATGTGTAAAAGGTTTAATTAAGTTGCTTTAGAAATACTATGGGTGTCACTGGGACACAGATAGAAATGGAACCTCATGGAACCTCATCCATCATGCCAAAAATTATCTCTGCATCTGAACGCTGTCAGGATGGAGTTACCAGCCTGTTTGGTTTTTCCTTCCTCATTCCCAGAGATGTGCAGGCTGAGCTAACAGTCAGTAACAAGTGGGTCCCCTGTGTGCATGTGAGTGGGCACTGTAAAGGACTGCTGCTCTGTTCAGCAACATTTCCTGAACTGTGCCCAGTGCCCATGCCCTCCCATGACCAAGAATTAGTATAAGTGGATTTGAGAATGTTTTCAGAAATATCATCACTACATATACTTAAAGGCATATTTTCAAAGATATGTCACACAATACATAGTTCAGCTTATACTGTATTTTACACTTTGACAAATATTTATATTTCTCAATGTCAAAAAATTAGAATTATGACACTATCATTACTTAGTATATGCCCAAATGTTTCTTGTTTAATATGTCGGTGTAAAAGCCGTAGTGCTAAAATGTTTAGGCAATATGCTACTGAACTGAACAGAGGAACTTGTGAGCATGAGCTAAATGGAGAGGTCCATCCATCAGCCTCACAAGGCCTGTCTCTGACCATTTTGAGTGGAACGCTACCCCAGTGACATCAGCAGAACTTTCTCTGTGTCAACCACCACGTTCTCTGCTCAGCCTCATTACTACAGCAGCCATCCATTTTATTTGAGTTTTTAGTACTCTGAGGTAGCATTGGTAGTCCACACTACCTTGGGCTTTTACTGTACCATTTTTTAAATTGATGCCACTGTCTTTGCTGCCTTATAGATGTGTGAATCATGAATCTGGCCTGATCACGGCCTGTGTAGAACTCGATTATTCCTTGTGTATCTTCTCTCATGTTCTAAAGATATTCACAATAGGTTAGCTGGTGACACTAATTTGGTGCAGAATAGCTTTGTTATAGACTAAACATTCAGTCCCAGGTTGGTTGCATTTGATACTAGGCTCAAGCCCCCAATAAACCAGCAATGATATAGTAAGCAGGTTGAGCAAATTAAATGTATAAATACCTAATGCAGAATCTTAACAATGAAAAGCCCACTATCTCGGTAAAAATATCAAGCTGTATTATACAGTATATAAATAGTTTCTTTATTTTAATATTAATACCACAAATACCGTATGATTTATATAATCTAACACTGTATTCTCTTAAACATAAGAGCATCAGAAATGTGACAAACAAGAGTAGACCATTCAAACCATCAAGCTCGTTTGTTTAGCTAATAGCTAAGCAGTCCCAATATCTCATCCCGGTTGTCAAGATTTCTGTTTCAGCTCTATGACCCAGTAGTTTGCTCCAGATTCCCAAAACTCTGAGTAAAAATGTGCTTTCTGGCTTCAGTCCTAAATGCACTTCCCCTTAAATTCCAGTGGTGTCCTCGAGTGTGTGAACTGGCCATTATTTGAAAGAACTCTGCTGGATCTACTTTATCAATGCCTTTGAGGATTTTGAAGACCTCCATGTGGTTTCTATGCAGTATCCTCTGCTTGAAACTAAACAGCTTTAAATTCTCTGAGTCTGCCAGAGTACGACGTGACCTTAAGTCCCAAGATGCACCTGGTTGTTCTCCTCTGCACACCTTCAAGTCCTGCTATGTGGTTTTTATAGCGTGGTGACCAAAAATGCATCCTATACTCCAGACGCAGTTTCAATACTGGATTGTATTGCCCCTTGTTTTATATTTGACAGTTGTTATGATATAATCTAACTTTATATTTGCTGTTTTGGTTGCTTCTGCACAGATGATGAAAACAGGGTGTCAATGTAAACCACTAAATCCTTTTCAGAAGCTTCCTTTTGTAGGAGAGTGTCTCCCATCTTGTGTTAGCGTTCCTTTTGTCCTTTGTGCTTTCTGCATTCATTTTGTTCTACATTGGTTTTTACTAATTTAAAGTACATAAATTAAAAACAAGCACACAATACTGGCATGCATTATGAAAATGAATTGACATTCAAGTACAGTGTTCTAGTGCTACATTAGTTGGTATTCCTTTAAGTTAAACTGCACTCAAAATCAGAAAAAAACTTCAGTTTCTATTTATATCCTATTTATTAATAAATATGTTTAGCACTTTTTCTTGTACTGAAAGAACAAACATGAATAAGAGTTTCATTTTAATTGCTATACACATTAAAACTGAATTTCAATATAGATTTTTTAAAATAAATGCATATTTTGTGGTATGTAAGCTTTCTGTTGTACTGAACACATAAGGTATTCTTCTTTTTATTGTGAAGGAAAGGAACAGGAGAAGGAGGATGGAGGAATTAAGGGGAGCAGCCATATATGAAGTCCCATTAACAAGCAGGAGGCTGAAAGGCGCTAACCAAACCAAACCAGGTCAACTGGAAAACAGAAGCAAGGCTCCTAATGCTAATGTATTTATTTTGGTCCTAATGCTAATCTTCTTCATCATTTGTTTTGAGCAGCGGTGCACTGCCAAGTTATAAAGGCAGAGTGGGATTACATTTACTTGGAGCAGCTGAGTGCCGCCATGTTATGCAGATTGAGTGTGATGACCTAGCATGTCACATGACTGGCAACAGGCATAGTAACCATAAACAACATGGCCGCAGCTGTGTCACAAAATGGTGGCAAAAGAAAAAAAAAGCTGAAAATGGCGACACCAGAATAATGATTAAATGAATAAACCACTTGGAGTAATCAAACAAAAATTCCACAAAAATAAAACAGATTGAACCAGAAAAGTCAGAACCATATACATACTGCCGAATATTCATAAAATTAAAACTCAAAATTAAAAATTAATTTAGGTGCATTCAGCACTTTTCTGAAATGTTTGGACTGTATGAATCTTAAAAATATCACTTTGTATAGGTGTCATCGATTAATTAGTTTCAGCGCTCACATTCCTTTTTAACTCTGTCTCCTGTGACTCTGAATTGGATTAAGGAGGTTTAGAAAAATTATGTTATGCCCCATTATGTCATGTTCCTTTGCATCTTTTATTGAGAATTTCAAACTTTGCTAAAGTGATCTACATCTGGATTACTGATAGGGGTGGAGAATGTCAGTGGAGAAGTCAGCTTACTCTGTGCTGCTTAAATTGAAGAAATTGGTCAATAGTGCACTGACCAGTTAAGACAACTTTGAGATAAAAGCAATTTTCTCTTCACTACAGTGATTCATCTTGTAATTCCAAGTGAAACTTTACCACTTTGTCTAATGTCAGCTGCTAGAAACTTCTTTTGTGTGACACTCTTTTTCTTCATAGATCAGTTTTCATTACTATGAATGACAACTGCTACGAACGAGCACACCTGACTGACTACAAATAAAGCACATTAAATACTTGTAACATGTACATAAGAAATGAAAGCGGAAGAAATAAATTCTTGTTTTCAAAAATAAACTGCAATTTGTATTCTTTTTTAATTTATATGAAAGTCTAAATACATACTTCATTTCTTACTTAATGACTACAAATAATCCGTTTTATTACATAACGCACAGAAGCATAGCAGGATCGATATCTTTAAAAAGCAGTAACAAGTGAGACATTTCCATCTACTTTCAGTCACAACTCAATTCTATTCAGGTTTGTGGTTGAGGTGGAAATTACTGTAAACACCAGTGGGTGATAAGTAGGAATTCTTATTGAATAATATATGTGTGAGAGAGAAGCAAGATAAGGGTGCTGGTGTACACATTTGCTGACCACCGCACACCTCTTCTGGAGAAATGTAACATTTATTTTTTTTCTTATTTCTTATTATCATTATGATAATACATTGATAATTAATTATAGTGTGAAAATAATAGAAAACCTATAACTGACAGGTAAAAAATGTGTTTTAGGAAAAAATGTTACATGAAGGAAAAAAATGTTTTTTTATTTTTTAATTCAGTGCCAAACATTTTTAAAAATCAGATGAAAAAACAATCAAAACATGTGATTTTCAATGTATACCTGTGATACAAGCATTATAAACTATATTCCCATATGTACTGTATGCGTATGTGTGTGTGTAAGATACAGTATCTGCCAAATAATGCAAAGAGTGCGCAACACGTGTTTTGCCCTTACTGGGGCTCATCAGGTGCAGATGACCACCCAAATAATCAGACCTCAGAATAAACATAATTTATTATAACATATATATATACATACTGCCTCGCAGTTGGATGACCTGGGGACCCGGGTTCACTTCCCGGGTCCTCCCTGCGTGGAGTTTGCATGTTCTCCCCGTGTCTGCGTGGGTTTCCTCCGGGCGCTCCGGTTTCCTCCCACAGTCCAAAGACATGCAGGTTAGGTGGATTGGCGATTCTAAATTGGCCCTAGTGTGTGCTTGGTGTGTGGGTGTGTTTGTGTGTGTCCTGCGGTGGGTTGGCACCCTGCCCAGGATTGGTTCCTGCCTTGTGCCCTGTGTTGGCTGGGACTGGCTCCAGCAGACCCCCGTGACCCTGTGTTCGGATTCAGCGGGTTGGAAAATGGATGGATATATATACATATGTATGTGTGTGTGTGTGAGATCTATCTGCGTATCTAGATCAAAGTTAAGTCACTCACTCATCAAGAAAAACACTATTTAAAGTTTAGTTAAAAAGCTGAAATTTTGCAGGATAGAACATCTAGGGCAGTAGGTATCCACTAAGAAAGGACATTTTTATATACAGTACTAATATTTAGGAGTAGAAACCCCCCTAAAATAGAAAAACTAACATACCCCAAAAATTTCAAAAACGTTTTGTCGGATTTGATGACATTACAGATAAAAGAAAACTAGCTGAACTGTATTTTTTATTTGTCCATAATAATAATACTGTACTGAATACACTATGCTAACATGCCAGGCACTGCTGACCGAAGCCTGAAGACAAAGAGCAGCACTCGTTCTGTGGCCTGTTTGAGGTGTGTCGCTGTATGTACATGAAGGTCTCCAGAATGAGGAGTTTAGACAAGCAGCACCACTGAGCAATAGGGTGGACTGACGAGAGAAGAAGCAGAGGGGTCTTAGACAGGAAAAAGACGGCATTGACACGTCTCATTATCTGAGCTTTGGATACTGGAGATGATGTACTAAGGAATCCATGTCACCCATTTTGATTGACTTTTATTCTTAGATTTTCCCCTGTTCTAATCCTTTTGAAAAAACTTTCGTTTTGAACACAGTTAGAAACAATGAAAACGGGCATTACACAGAAGTAACTGCACAGACGTAACAGATCAAATTACATATGTTAATAACTCAAAGTCACTGTAAGATTATTATACACAAAAGTATAATTAAACTTTTGGAACAAAAGAAGACAATAGCAATCAAGGCAGTTTAATCCACATAATTTATTCAAGTATATAACAGATTGCAATTTATTAATGAAGTTAATGGACTCTAACAATTATAAAATCAAAACCTACCAAATGGTTTATATTAAAATTAACAAAATGGGAGAAATGTTGTATATATAGAACTATCTGCATAATTAATTGGATACTTAATATATTTATAAAAATGTTTGTGTACTTCAGAAAAGCAGGCAGTATGGGTATGGGTGTAGAAGCATTCTACTTTAAAAGTCAGTAGTAAATTCATTTAATCTATTTTAGTGGCTTTATCAAGTTTCCAAAGTATTTACTTAAATGACACTAATTTGCCCCTAAAATAACATCATCCCCTTTTTTATATAGTTGGAAGTGTCTAAAACTATATACCCTGTATAGTGTATGTTCTGCCGTTAGTGGTGGTCATTTAATTACTGTAGTGGTTTGTGGATTCCAAGATATCCTTCCAGCAATGTCCTCTTTTACATTTAACTCACTTCTTCTGAGATTTTGAATCTATTACCATTTAGCTCAGTACTCACTGGTCACATTTACCCAAAACCGCAAATTAAAGTTCTAAGCGGTTTATATATAAATAGTGTAATTATTGATGCTATGACGCCAATAATAAATAAAGACCTTGTTACCAAGATACATACATTGTGGAAGGCAGCCCAGACACAGACAGGCGGACAGCAATGGTTCACCCAACACACGTTTATTATACATATTATATACAATTAGTGCTCGCACACAACCCCAAAACTCTCCCAAAGTCCAGGCCTTTCTCACACTGCCTCTCTTCAGGCCGCCTCCTTGCCTCTCCTCCCGAGCTCCGTCCTTCTCCACTCCCGACTCAAGCCATCGAATGGAGGGAGGCGGCCCCTTTTATACACACCCAGATGCGCTCCAGGTGCCTCTCGACAATCTTCCGCCGGCACTCCCCAGTGTAATGGAAGTACCGGCTGCGCACCCGGAAGCACTTTGGGTGTCCCTGGTCTTCTTCCCCCCAGCACTTCCAGGTGTGGTGGAAGTGCTGAGGGCCAGGGCTCCAAAGGCAATTGGGCGCCCCCTGGCGGTGACCACGGGCCCCTATAGGTTTGAGCTTCTAAGCTCAGTTCCTGTGGTCCCCAAAGCCGCCAGGGCGGTCACCCCCATGTGGTCTGGGGGAGGCGTAAACCCTCCTCCAGTCCTCCGGGGCATCCCGGTTGGGTACCACCCCCAGCCACCTGTGACAACATATAAATGCAAAGCAAACAAAACAGACAGTCCCAAAAAATGTTTTTGATAGTCTCAGTGTAAGAAGCAAAAATGGCAATGACAGCTTATTTTATTACCTGAAGAGTGTATTGAACAAGGTCACAACAAAGTTCCAAAGAATAAAATGATACTGAACGTTGACCAATATGTGTATACCTTGAAATTTATCCTCCCATGTGTATGGCCATGGTAGGAGCTCTTGTAAAGCCCCAGATTATGAAAGATGTACCCAGCAGAAAAAAAATGTAAGTCACTCTTGTCATTAAGTTATAATTATATAATTATTTCCATAAGATACTATGGAGAGGCAAATGGTGGCACATTTGAGTAATTAGGGTGCCAACTTGGGTAAAAATCTGTTTTATTCCAACAATAACCAAAACAAAAGACATACTAAATGGTGCTATATTGCTAGGAGAGTTGCCCTTTTCATACAGGTCACTCTAACAAGTCACACACACACACACACACACATACACACTCTCTCGTCTCTCTTGTCACCTCGATCAGACCAGAAGGGGTGGGGCTTCCATGTCTTTGTATGACCTCAAGGGGTGATTTCTCAAGAGTGTGAGAGAAAAAGGAGACAGGACCACTAGTAACGGCACCCCCTCTTGTCCCAGGATGGTACCACATACCACAGGTGAGCCCAAAAGGTGGTTCTCTGGCACGCATGTGTAACAATACATACAGTATACTGTATGTAGCTTTGGACTGGAAGCTTAATTTGATGAAGGATTATAATCTTCTTGTAGGTAGCAGTGACATTCAATTAAACAATATTCAATGTATCACTTTAGCCAGTGTATATAATAAGCTTTAGTTGCTTTTACTTTTTATTAAAATTTTCTTGCTTTTTATGTTTTATTTATTGAATTAGTCTGTGACAAAATATTTCCTGGGCTTTGCCTGGAGAAAGATAATTTTCTCTGTTTCTAGAAATGTTTAGCAAAAAGGGATGAAGCTCCTTGTTAAACACTGATTGGTTTATTGAGCCAAAACAATATAATCTTAAGTTATAAAAAGTGCTACCACTTGGCATTTGAGATACTGACAAAAAATGTACAGTGGGCATGCTGGAGCACCACAAATGCTGACCTGGTCAACTGTTAGACTGTTGAGTTATTAGTCTCCATAACCTTCCACTTTCCAAAGTCTGTTTGCTGTGACAGCACCTGGACAAGATAACAGCTAGCGGCCTAAAAGCACCTCAGCCGAGAAGTTGGACTCTTCTGTTGTAAGAGATGGATGACTAGATAGAGCTCCGTTAGCAGTGGTGCTAGTTTACCTTTTTTTCACTACCATCCTGAGGTATCCTGTATTTACTCAACCCAAGTGGATTCAACTACTTTAATGACAAGTATATGTAAGCACGAGCAGCAAACAAAGGGCTCAGAAATGAAAAGGAAGGGGATAAGCTAAAGTTCCATCAAAATCTAAACTGGCCTTAAGTTCACAGTATGGCCTACCAGAGACAGACCTGGAACAGACAGGTAAAGGAACACATCTGCCAGAACCTGATGCTGCAGCATCGGCTCCAGCCAAGAGGGAGTAAAACAGCAAGCGAGGCGGGTAAGGGGAATTCATCATTTCTAGGAAAATTACTGGAATTGAGCATGGCTTTTCCATCCCTGCTGTCAACTACAGCTAATACCATCTTTGAGTCAGCAGCATCAGCCCTAAATGCTCTTACTAACAAAACACACTGTCGAAGCAGAAGGCAATGATTGCTGCACTTGGTGGCGACATAATGATATAAAGAGTGATATAAGGAAGGACATAAAGAAAGAAATAAAGGAAAATAAGTTTATGGAGGACTTGCATATTGAATCTCATTGTACTGTACCATGCAATAACAAGAAAGGAATTCAATTCAATTCAATAGAAGAGAGCGCATATTTACAGATGATGATGACTGGCTTTTATGAGTTGGTTTAGATTTTCAAGAACTATCTTCTTGGAGCTCTTGATATCGTTTTTAAGATGAAATGTATTAAAGTATATATATTACATTATACAGATATATTTTTAACTTCATTTAAATAACTTATACTGTTAATAGTGAAACATGTGGGCATGGTGTCACAACGGTAGCGATGAGCTGGTGCTCTGCCCAGGAATTGTTCCTGCCTCATGCTGTATGCTTGTTGGGACTGGATGGATAGATGGATGGAATAATTAAACATGTACTACGAAAATATTTCAATGTGCCTCAAAAGTTTTGAAGAATCGGTGTTCTAAGCTTACAAATGGTCTGACATTTATTACAGAGCTTATTGTGTGGCAATTGGTTACATGGAGAAAGAAAAGGAAGGACAGGAATTGCAGGTTGCTAAGTACGAAGGAAACAGTACAGCTGCATTAAATTATTTCATCAAGGGCCCCGCACATACCAGCAAGCATCTTGTGGCAGGCAGGAACAATCTCTGCATGTTTAATAACATGCTTTAATTGATTTCATCATGAAAATATCAAGCATATATCTCAGTATTTTAATTATTCAGAGAGCTGTAATATCACGAATGTAATGGATTCTGTGTCCTGTCAGAGGAAGAGAAAGCCCGTTTAAGAAGCACATAGTGATTCACACATGCAGAGGACATAGCAGAACACATACAATATGAACCATTTAACATGCTACTTTAGTTGTGATGGGATCTGAGAAACTCTAGGAAATTTCACATTGATTTTAAGAAAAAAATTACAATGTTCTACTTTAATGACAAAATAAACTACGTAATTAAAGTGGAGATTTCGACAATTTCTTTCACTGTGTTCCTATTTTTTTTCTTTTTTCTGTGCCCTAATATGCTTCCGTATGACACTCAGATGATGGGCTACGACTCGCCTTTTCATGTCGACTTTGATATCTGACCACTTTTTTTTAATTTTGGGCACTGTGCGACTTTCTGAACTTGAACATCCAAATTTCTCTGCCACTCTGTACTACTCGATCAACTTCCGTTTGTTGTTTATACCACTGCTTAAGCCAACAAATAGTACATTTATCCTTGCTTCCACTTCACATTCGCTGAAATTTTTCTTTCATGTGCTTTTGCCATTGCCTTTTAACCAAACACTGAATAGAAAAGGTGATATTTATATTGATTTACACATTAAAATCTGCAACATTCTGGGAGGAGTAGTGGTGGGACAGCAGGCACGTGCATGTGCGTACTTTTCACACTGACCGGGATTTATGGACCAGAAGTGCATGGAAGTTGGCTTACGTACAGTTTTGTGCATCTGAATTTTTTTGTGCGTACACACATTTCCACTTTTACCCGTATACAGTGTTTTAGTGCGAGTTCTATGCACGGCATTTTGTATTTGGCCCTTGGACATCGACACAAGTCGTTGAATATACACAAGCCTGCAATAGAATTACAATCTTGCAATACTTCTTCATATTCCCTGCTTTGTGCCCCAGTAAATACAAATTATTGTCAATGCACTAATCATCCAATTTCCCTTCATTTACTCAGAATATGGAACCAATGTAGGAAGTACTTTAAGTAAGAGAAGCTGTTATCTGTTGCCACACTACATAACAACCATCTTTTTCAACCATTTCAAACATACACAGTATTTAATGTTTGGAAAATGTCCGGGATTAACTGTGAGGGCTGAATATTTTTTCCAAAAAAAAAAAAAACAGGTTTCTAAAAAGCACACAAAACAATGGATTCACACAGAAATCAACATAAAACACCTGTTGCTGTGTGCTTTCAGCATGCCAGGAATGCGTGGCATGATGGCTCTCAGGCTGTCTTCATGTGATGGGGGACGGGGGCAGCAGCGGTGGTCATAGTGCATTGCTATCTGGGTTGTACCTCTTGTCACTCTAAGTGACGGTCCTCCCAGGCAAATGTTGGCTACACAAACCTGCTCAGCACCACAATCAGCTGATGCTGGTACTGCACGTTCATTTTCAGTCACTTCTATCAAAATCGGAGTCTTATAAGTCAGAGTCCAATTCAGTGATAATGTGCAAAAAATTGTGAAGGAGTAATTTTTACTTTACATAATCGCTTCAATCTTTCGCCAGATGTTGAAGCCATTTTTGCCGTTGCGAGCTCCTTTCAACTTGTGTGTGAGCACAGGGAATCTCCATCAAACCAATGAATCTAACATTCCTTCTAGCAAAGACAGTCTAACTAAAACATAACGGTGGGTTCTTCTACCATTTACAGTTGATTACCCCCCCATCAACCCCCCTCCTTTTGACAAAAGTTGACATCCGCCCTGAAAGAGTTAAAACACTTAGGGATTTTTACACGGTTAATGTCTTTGCATCCTATGAACAATTACTCTTCAAATATAACTTCTCATCAATGCAATTATTCCACTACTTTCAAATTCGACATTGTGCTATACGGAAACTGCCCAATTTTCCTCACCTTCCACCCATTTCTATTGATCAGTCTTGAAAACTAAGATAACATCTCTACATTATATAAAACATTTATAGTCCCTTATTTTCAAAGATCCCAAGGTAATAGTGGGGAAAAGATCTTTCACTTAATATTTCTGAAAAGGAGTGGAAGGCAGCCATGCTCCACATCTTTAAAGTCAGTGGACAACTGATGTTCGTCTATATTATTTGAAATTGGAAAAAAATAAAATTCTCACTTAGAGGATCTGTTCAAAACTTTCTAAAATATGGCAGGATCTAATAAATAACATTTTAGAATAAATATCTTTATTGGGGAACAGGATACTCTTCCTTCCTTGCTACTTTTAAAGATTTGCTGTGGTTGATGGCTGTCCTCTCTTTCTCTTGGGTGTGGGTTGAATTTTGGTTTGTTAAGTTTGATTTGATTGTAGGGAATGTTATTTGCTTCAAATTAAAATCAATAAATATATATTTATAAATATAAAATTACCTCATCCAATAAAGAGAGAGAGACACCTAATCTCTACAGTGAAATTCACCCTGACAAAGCTCATTTGGAGGCTCCTGGAGCAGCTTGACACGGACTGCATGCTGAATGTTTCTTTAATGCATGACATCTACATAACTATAACATACATAACTTGTTGTTTTAGGTAATTTTGTTGCCATTGTGGGTTTGCAGTGTTGCTGTAAAAGCGGAAGTAACTTTTTTTTTTCCAGCATTGAAGCTAATCCAGTCGTGGAGCTGATTCTCCCTGCTGGACACACTGCTTTAAACATTTCATCTAAAAAACAGGTTTCAGAAATTTGATCTGACAAGCGTGGCCCTTCGAATGGAGTTATCACAGTAAGATCTCAGTCTGAACTTTTGCAAAATAAATTAAAAATTCTATGTAAATCTGAAATTAATACAACTAGATAGTGGGAACAAACAAATGTCTCTGTGTAAGCACATCAGCCTCTGTACTGAAAGTGAATTTGATAATATACTTTCTACTAGTTTTGTAATGTCATCATTTTTCTCCAATGCTTCTGTCTCTTTATAATTTGGTCATTTCCTTATTTAGTTATTTATTTATGTTGATCACATCTATATATTTACAACTGTTACACTACTACTGTACATGCTGTAATTCATTGGAAGTTGCCCAAACTTAATCTGTGAAGGACATTACTGTACCATTTATGGAATGAACACACACGACAGGCCAAAGGCTGGAGGATGCAGTGCAATGTTGAGTAGCTTGTTCTGTATTAAGAATATCTTACAATGTTCTACTCTAATCCACTGTAGTAATGACACTTAATTTTAAATCTTACATTAACAAATCCTGCCAATAAAAAACAAAGGACGGAAAGGCTTACTTTATGAAATTATAATAAAACAGAAAAGCTAATAAAGTAAATTACATCACACACATGCAAGCACACACTCATACGTATGTCTACAATTACAAATGAAGATGGAATAGTTTCCATGTCTCTTTCTTGTACTTGCTCAGGACTTAAAAGTTTCCTATTTTACTTTTCCTGAATGTAGAATGATCTTTTATTATATTACGTAATGAAAGCATAGTGTATGATGCCATAAGGGCATGTTTATGGCAACAATTGAATACAGTTTAATGAAGAAGGCAATTTTCTATAGTTTGAGTCAGACTGCATGTCTGATAAATGGTTAATTATCTTAGCCCATTTGTGACAAATTATCTGTTTAAAACTAAAATGAAAGAATGCTGTGTTATAGGTCTTTACAATCATGAGCATATTTACAGATGAAAATAGATTGAAATGAAGCTTCCACCTCATCCATTTACTTGGAGGGCCATATCTAGAAATGGCATGTGCTGACAATATCTCTATTAACAGTGATGGAAGGCATGTCATGGTAACATTATTAACAGCCACGCTGTGTGACAGCCCAGCCGGAGATGACTAATATGCTTGAGTGTTAACCCCTGTATGACATTTAATATTATTAATGTAAAATCTCTGTCTTATTTTAATTTAGGCAGAGCCAGTCACTTAAATATGATGAATATTATGTACAGGCAACCACAACATCATTTAGATAGAAAGTTCATACATGTTGAAATTAACATTTTTGCTCATAAAAGTTAATTCTTCTTTAAAGTACTGATGGCATTCTGAAAATCAATAATAATATGATACAGCTATCTGGAAATCAACATATATAATGATTCTATTCTAATATAATGCTCCAAATGTCAGATAATTAGACAATTACAGAATATTGTTTCAGTCTTTATACTGTTGTAATTTAAATTAATTTTTGAAACTTGCATTATTTAAATACCTTTGCTCAAGACGGTCCAAAGCTACACAATAACTGTACTGTATTTAACAGATTAGGCAAACTTGTAAAAGAAATGAGTTACTTTATCAACAGTATCCTAGTTTCCCAACCTTTATAATTGCATTTGTATTTTAAATGTCTCCTCCCCAAGTTAAGGATTGTCAATCATAAATTTGCCACAAAGATGTGGGCCTTTGTGCTGACATTCTGTGCCCTTTTCACATTTACTCTAGGGAAGTAAAATAATAAATCTTAGGACTTGTTCGACCCAGAACTCATAACATAAAAGGCAAGAAAAAAATGAACGAGAGGTGCTAAGCTTATTTCTATGCAAATCAATTACAGATCTGAAAAAACCTGGCATTTCAAATTAGAAATGCCCCTAGAAAAGAAAAAAAAAAAAAGAAACCACAAATTCATTAATTTTTTCTGCATAATTAAATACTTGACAGAAACCAAATATTACTTGTTCTAAATATTTAAATTAGTTTATATTCTATTTTCAAGAATGGAATACAAGATTTAATGTATAATTTGATATTTTAATGGAAAATACACACCTTTTCTTAATTGATGTTTAGATATAAACATACATACGTATATAAAGGCTACAAAGATGGAAGCACTTAAAGAAATTAGGAAGAGAGAAGGGTACTGAAACCAGACGTTTCACCACAAGTGCACTTCCTTAATTAATGAGTTAATTATGCAAGTCTCATTCCCACATGCTCTGGCTCATTGGCAAAAATGCCTGCCCGGCATTTTAATACATAATTACAGCTAACATGTCTAGAGGACATAAGCACTGTGACTTTAAAGGGGTGTGATTATTTGACCTGCTTGCTGATGGTTTCTGTGGAATATATCTAAGCAGATTTCTGGGTGGGATTCAGAAGAGATGACATCTCATTGTCTTAAAGCCAAGTTAAGGAGAAGCTCGATGTGCTGTCCTGCCATTTACTTGGACTGCTTACCACTTATCCAGCATGCTAATGGGACCAGTTTTAAATATGGCCAATATCTCAATCACTAGTAACAATTTGCTGTTAATAAATGATGGACATTGGTGTCTTTGACCAGAGTGCAGTGTTGCTGAATGTAGTAATAACTACTCTTACCATCTGCAAACAAAAACCCAGTGGTGGGCCGTCAGGGCCTGCAAGGCCTTCTCTGTTGGCCTAAAAAAAATATCTGAATCAAACTGATGTTAATTATATTTTGTCCATGAATACTTATTAAATAATTCCAAATAGTCTGTCCGCTTCCTTTCATAGCTTTTCCGATGGTTGTGCTGCTTGCAGACATGTATTTTCGTATTAAAGCATTTAACCAATCACATTTCAGCCATCATTTGTTGCCAGGCAGGATCAAAGTCAAAGAAGTCTGCCCGGAGGCCTTCACAATCCGTTCTGCAGGCCCTTTAACACAAAATAAATGACGATTAAACTGTTGATTCAACCAATCAGATTTTGAGTTGGTTTCACTAGGGCCCTCTAGCAGGCATACGGCAACATCACCGTATTCAGACCCATTGATTGGATAGGATGGTGCGGATGGTATAATAGAAAAATCTGAATGAGAGTATCATGGGGCAGCTAGTACACATTGTTATGTTTGGCGGTGAGCATTCCCGTGTCCACTGCTTCTGTCGAGCGGACATTTTCAGCCCTAAAGCGAATTAAAACTTATGCCAGAAATACGACAGGGCAGGTTCAACTTTCAGCATTAGCTTCGATGGGGATAGAAAGGGACTTCGTGATGGAACTGAAGCACACGGATAATCTGTACGACAGAGTAATTGAACTGTTTTTGAGGAAAGAGAGGAAGATGGATTTTGTTTACAAAAAATCCGAATTTTTGGTGAGTAAAATGTTGCGATTTTCCTAAATAATATTGCAAGTTTATGAATTATTATTGATGTTTTTTATGTGTGTCGCGGGCTGTAGCTGCAGTAGAAAGGAACTTGTTCACCCCTGGTTTGTCTGTTCAATAAAGGCATTTATTGTGGCTATAGGAGTTATCTATCTGCGATGCAACGGCTCTTTATACTGTATTTCTGCATATTAAGATGGTTTTTATAACCATAAATTAGTTTTTGAGGGGCGGGTTGATTCAGACGGAGCACTACTGAAGGCCTAGGTGTGAAATGCACGGTCCACTACTGCAAAAACCTCAGCCCTCCACTAGGTTACATTCAATGACACTTACTTTTTCTGGAGTTGTTTCTTTATCTTATTGACTTAAAAGACTGCATTACAATGAGAAAGTGACAACCCAACAGGACACCCTCGTTCATTATTACATATTATTCAAATAGGATCAGATACCCTCTTCCCCTACTCATTTAAAAAGTAAGAATTAAAGATTTAATAAATGTAATCATTCAAAGAAATTAAGGAATTTAAAAGGTTAGCAGAGATTTAGCATGATGTATTAACTGAGCACTGCATCGATACACAGCTGCCAGATCCTAAACAATGTTTAGATTGTTTCTTGTAAATTGGATGTTTAATAAAATAAGGCTTTCTTTTACTATTGTATTATACTTGGTAGGTTAGGATTGTTCCGTATGAGTAAGTTAATACCAAATTCTAGCATCATAGTAGACTTTCTGTTAAAGAAGAACTTCCCATCTCGTATTTTACCCCAACAATCCTATTAGAACAGGGGGAGGCGATGTCGGTCCTGGAGGGCCGCAGTGGCTGCAGGTTTTCATTTCAACCCAATTGCTTAATTAGAAACCAATCCTTGCCAGTCTCACACCTCATTTAATGTTATGGCTTGTAATGTTAGGTTCTTATATCATAGATTTTTTCCTTTCCAAGGATATCATCTAAATGATTTGAAGTCTAAAATGGATAATTTTCAATCTGTCAAATTGTTCTGTTAAGTGTTTTATTAAACCAAATAGTGCATGATGAATCCACACAAGTGTAAATGGAAACAAGTTAGAAAGGGAACTGCTGGCCCCTTTGTCATTTGCATCTTATTGCTAATAAGGAGCCATTAAAAACAGCAAATGCAGCTGTTTAAGACTGAAATAAACCATTAAATGTGGGGAACCTTAACAAGTGAGACCACTAAAATGAAGCATCAAAATGTAAGTTGAACAATAAGTACTTCATCAGCAATAGTTGACCTCTCATTAAGAAACAGAACAGGAATGAAAACCTGCAGCCACTGCGGCGCTCCAGGACCGACATTGCCCACCCATATGTTAGAAGATGACAGATTATTTTAAATCCAAGATCGTCTGATAAATAAGGAAAGATTTTTTTTCCACATGTTCTGGGCATGGAACACTGGTTTACAAGAGACTTAGGATAGTTATTGTAGAAGTAATATCTATTAATCTATTTTACCATGAGTTTAGTATAGAAGAGGATTTAACATGATACTCTTCCCCCAATATGACTGTGTTTCTCGAACCCATGAGATAATAAAGCAAGCTCTGATAAAATCTTGTTCAGAACTGCCAGTGCTGCTTAATATTCACATGCTTTAAGCTGCTTCTAGCAAATTTTTGTTACTGTTTAAATGACTGTTGATGCCAACACGTGTTACTCACCCAATGTGTTTGAAATCAACAGAACTGAATTAAATAAGAAAGGTCCGTATTTGCAAGAAAGTAGTGTGTCCCACCAATGTCCTCTGCTGAAATATAAGAAAGTGTTTACACTTTAATGTTATCAACGGCAGAAAGGCAAATTCCCCTTTGCATAATTTGTATAAAGAAACCCCGCAAAAAGCATTGTCCACCGAAAAAAAAGTAACGAAGCAAAGAGATATTTCCTTTGGAAAAGAAGGTGAGATTTAATGAGCAATAAAGTGATTCTTCTGAGTTTTGCTTTGTTGCTGTGTTACTGCACATTTGTCCTACTGAAGGACAGTCATGCCTGTGCTATACAGAGTTATTAATCCATCCATTTTCCAACCTGCTGAACCCGAACACAGGGTCACGGGGGTCTGCTGGAGCCAATCCCGGCCAACACAGGGCACAAGGCAGGAACCAATCCCGGGCAGGGTGCCAACCCACCGCAGCAGAGTTATTAATTCTACATTAATTGTGTAAAAATATAATTTAAAGGCTGAAAAGGAGTCAACAGTATCTCAGGAATCGGTTTACCTCATTCCATTTTAAGTATATTCCCTACAAATCTTGTGATCTTTCTGGTCTTCTGAATAATCTTCATAGTGTACTATACTCCTTTTTAGCATCAGCTGCTACATTTCTGAGGCTTTGCTTGATGTTCTCCATCATTAAATTTTAGGTTTATGCAGGAAAATCATTTATTTTCTCCTCTCTTATTTTCCTTCCTTCGTCAACTCAATTTCCTTTAGATATCGGTCTTTCTATCAGGTTGCCATGACTGAAAACCTGTGTCTATTACCATCCAAATGACATACGCAGTTACATTCTCCACAGTTCCTTCAATCCTTGACATATTAAAGACACTCGGCTTCTTTCACAATTCTTTGGACTCTACTGCCTCTGCAGTGATGAGGGTGACTTGTAAAATGAAGCACTTGGAATGAGGAGTTTCTTCATTGACACAAGATTCCATTCTCATATTGTGGACATCAGCCAAGACAGGAGTAAACCTCACTACGTCCACTCTAAGAGGAACCCCAATAATCCACAGAAAAACAAACAGAATTTCCCAATTTTGCAGACTGAACCTTCCACAGGAGTCTTTTTTCTTAATCCTCCCTCAATCTTCTTCCATTGACCGCCTAACCTACTCAAGCTTCATGTCTACAGCTCAATTCACATAGGTGAGACACATTCCTCACCAAATATGTCACTAACAATATCTGTGTAAATGGTATTTCTCTTAAATTCAATATTAAACAATGGACCTCGCACCAGTCTAAACATTTTATCTACTGCATTTCGTGTAGGAAGTGATCATAAGCACACTGATTTCTCTCTTTGTGCTCCTTCATAGACTTTCAAAGAAACTTTTCAAATGAAATCATAAAAATCTAAATCATTCTCGGAGGATCACTTATTTCTCTAGGCCTAAATGACCAATGAGCTTTTTATTCTCCACTCCATTTTCTCTACTTGCAGCTTTTCTCCTTTCCTCTGTCCTGGCCTTGATCTCTCCTATATATGTTACCTGCTTTTTCCTTTTCAGTTGCACTCCTGAACCTCTCTTAACCTCTCTTTCCTTTTCCTTGTCAAACAGAAAACTGGCATTTTCTGAAGCTGCAGTTTTACTAAGTTTACATTATAGTTATAATAATTGCAAACTTTTCTTTGGTTAACCTGTTTTCCTCCTATATTCAGAAGACACATGTCAGGTTAAAAATCAGCCAGCAATTAGCCCAATATGAGTGAGTATTAGTGTTTGTACGTGAGTGTAACTGATGCTGAATCCAGTGTTGCTCATACCTCGTACCTGATGATCCTGGGACTGACACTGGCTTGCTGTAACTCTGTACTGAGTAACTACAATAAAATAGACTTAATAATGGTTGTTGTTGTCATTGTACTTCTAAATATTACTGTATCTATTTAACAAATCATTTAAAATGAGTAATGAACTACAAACTGACCAGGAATGCTATTTTTGTATGTTTCAATATCGTTCGACCTATTAGAGAAAATCTCTCTGCAACTTTCTGCCTGTATGTGAAATAAATTTGTAATATTTGTGTTAAAAATCATCGAATTATTCTGAGAAGGAAAGAGTGAAATAAAGTATCCTAGGTTTAAATACTGCTCCCGCTGTCATTAAGTTTGTAGAATTCTCCCATCCTGTCATTTTCCACGTGGGCTTTTCTCCTGATACTTCAATTTTAGTCCTGGTACTTCCAGTTTTCCAGCACTAGAAATATTTAAAGTATAATATTTATATTAGGCTGATTTACAGTTTCCTATTGTTCCTGTGAGTGTGTCCTGTGATGGTGTAGCCCCCTGTTGTGGGCTCTTCTCTGTCTTCACCTCAGGATGCTGAGATACACTCAGGCTCCCTGCAACCCTAAACTGGACTAAGCGGATTTGACAATGAAATGTTATATAAGAGTAAAGTCAGTGCGGAATAGGAAATGCCTATTAAATAAAATTGAAAATAAACTTACTAGTGAGGAATATTGAAACAATTCCAGGGCTCAAACTTTACTTAAATATTTTAAATGTTAGATGGAACAACAGTCAAAAATGGTTCATCTTTACTTAATTAGTTTTCATCAAAACATAATCAGAAATGACAGAATGAAAAAGTAGTCATTTTTGATTTGTTCATCACTGATAATGGAAACATTTGTATCGTTCTATACCTCGCTGACATATTTTGGGTCTTTAACTAAGCACAATACACTTATGCATTTTATCTTATACATTTATGCAACAAAAGCACTATCTTTTAGAGTTACAAAAATCAAATGGATATGTGAGACAGAACTGAGGTGGGAAATAAAACAATGGTTGTAACTGGAAAATCAGACATAAAGACACATTTTGAAAGCAGAGAACCACATCTTTCTCTCAAAAATAAGTATAGATGAAAACTGGAATGCATAATAGTCTAAGAATCAAAGCAAAGGAAGGAAGTTAAACATTTCCAACAGAAATTTACCTGGGCCAAGATCTAATGTGCCTTTGCTGAACATAGGAGGTGTTTTAAAGACCAGATGGGCATCTGCACATATGCTTTACGTACATCTGTCACCTGTAACTAGAAACAGATGGCTAGGAATTGAGACAAAAGGCAGCTGACATCCAGAGGGATGGACCAGGCACACAAACAAAAGTGATGTGAGCCCAGTTATGGGCCATCAGACAATGTGAACAAGATGAAGAAGAGGAGGAAACTGAACAATGACTTGTTATGTTTACTGGTGACTCCTAAAAATGATAAAGAGAAAAGAAAAAATAAATAAAGAGCTGCTGATAAGAGCAACACTTTTGCTGGACTTCTTCCAAAGAGAATTCAAAGAGCGTAATACTTACTGATGTTCCATGACATCTTTTACAGAGTGCAAAATGGACACTATGACAACAGGCACTCGCTCATACAGTATAACCATGACCCTGTGGCATTACATCATTATTTCCATTTTGAACAATAGAAGACTGTTAGTCAGACAAGACCAAGGCAGAAAAAAATATGTGAAACATTGGGGAAGCAAGTTCAGACTGCAGGCTCTCCTCAAAACTTGACAGGATATTCCTTGACTAAACACAATATTTACCCCAGGCTGAAGATCCCTCATTCTAAAACAAAACAAAAAAAAAACTCTTACTTGTTGCCTCTAAAACAAAATCAATTTTTGAGGCGCAGAATCAGCTCTTTCGTTACAAGATGCCAATCATGTAGCTTTTAGCTAAAAAAAATGCAGGTAACTTTATATGCAGAGGAGTTTCAAAGACCGCCTATAGCCATGCTCACTTTGTTACATATATGTCAGTCTTGCATAGACCATCATGTTAAAAGAACCAGAAAACAACCAGCATTTCAAGGCTAAATGTCCTCAGTCCTTTTAACTACCACTACACTGACAGTTTAACACACAGATGGGAAGCAGGGGCCATTATTAAACTGATGAACTTTTTTACACAAATAACTGCATTCTTCTTTATTTCTAATAAATACGTTTACAAGAAGGTGATCTTTTTTATCATTCAACCTCAATAAGCTCAATTCTGACCTGAAGCTTACATAGTGAGAGGTGTGTTCGTGAGTTTGACGAAAGTAACATAATGATAAACATATTGGGTAAAGATTAAAGAAAGTCAGAAATGTAATTATGTAGAAGAGAATAGTGATATAGATAAAGTTTATTTGAAATAATCTGTGCTGTATATTAAGGAAAAGAATTGGCAAGGAATGAATTTCATATATTTGAGGTTGATACAAGGAGAGAAGGCTGTACAGAAAAATAAATAATAAAAGAAAGTGAGTATAAAGGTAAGACAAGCTGGTATTAAAAAACAAGTCTTAGAACCTATCAGTAGGTTAAAAAGTTATGTCATAAATAATGAAAAAAGAAACATGAAGCAAAAAGCTTTGATACAGGAATACTTTAACAGAAACATTACCTTTGAAAGAAAATGACAATTAAGGAGGTGTGAGAAAATTAAATTAAAGGAAGAATAAAATAAATGAAGGGAGGACAGGAAGGCAAAGTAATTAAAGATGTGTCAGGAAGCAAGTGAAAAATAAAAACTAGGAATTGTGGCATGAAAATACAATGAAATGGCACCATCTGTCTGTGCACTGGTTGCTTTGCTTTATTCACTTTTTCCAGCACTATTGTGTCTCTTTGTGACCAGCAGGATCTAGCTTGAGTAGGCAGGCACTCGCTTTTTATCACACAGGGTCAGCTGAGTGAAGCAAGCCCTTACAGGCTCCATACTAAGGCCTCCACATTAGGTCCTTTTTCAGTCCACTTTTACAGGCTCTTAGTTATTTCACTGTTTCGTTCAAACTAAGTTTTTTTTTGTAAACAATTATCTTAGGTATAAAACATAAATTTACATTTCAAAATTATATTGTTAATAGGAGAAGATTAGACAGGTACCCCAAGAGGTGGGGCCACCTTGACATCACCACTCCAGACTCTTATTGAACTTGTTTGTTTGGTGTTACAGTGAATATTGTTTTTGGGCTATGGAGCTGGAATTAAGCCCATTGGGGTGAGGCTGGACATAGGAGGCCATGCCTGGCCTTGCTTTTAAAGCCTTTTGGAGGCCTCACACATCTTTCTCATTATCTCCAAATCATATCAATTTGCTTTCTCTCTAATTCTCTTTGTGAGAAAACATGTTGTTAATGGCATTGTATTTAAAAAAAAAATGAACTGATTGATTAATTCTGCCTGTACAGTTACATCCGTTACCCACACTCACTTGAGCTTTGACCACTCTGTAGACTTAGCCTGAATTTGATGGCAGGCTATTGAAAATGGGCAGTGGCATTGCTAAATATGGATTCAAAACAGCAGGTAAACAACTGGGGAAAGCAGAGAAAAACCTAAAACGTCAGCTTTTTTAATGTGGAAATGCTGAACTGTCTTTCAAAGTAAAGGCTAAATTCTTATTTTTAAACGTAGACAAAACAATGTAACACACACAAAATTAATCTGAACATGAGTGAACAAAAGATGTTTTAGGAGATGAGCTCACAAGACCATTATGGATGAGCATGGTAACTGCTTGCTTAATCACCTGTCTCTCTTAAGTTGGGCTTTCGAGTGTATGATGACCCATGAAACCCAAGCATACTGCACCAAAACCATTGATGACCACAGTAACACATCTAGCTAACCTCTTAATATTCCTCTCCTTAAAACATAACCACAAGACACAACTATCCCATCTATTCAGTAAATGTTTTTGGAAGGGCAGGAGTATAGAGATCAACAAAGGGAGGCGTAAATATGTGTTATTAAAGTTTTCCTCATACCTGAATGTATACTTACCAAATACATATTGTTATTCTTATTTTATTAAAGCTCATCTGGTTCTATTCCCTGGTAACTGTAAATACATTTTAGAAAGAAGGTGCATGAACTCCCATAAAGTTTATTTTCTAGTAATCGATTCCTCTTTATATTTAAAAATGATATCCCCATTACTTGCATATCAATCTTAATTAATGTGAGTCTCATAAATTCCCTGCAGTGATGTAATCAGAATGACAAATTAAGCAATGGCAAGGAAAAACATCAATTTCAATAAAATGAAATTCACATTAATTTGTTGTTTCTAAACACCCTGCAAATGTTCCTTTGTGGCCCACCAACACTGCACATCTGTCAGTATCAAGATATAGCTTATGCTGCTGCAAAAAAGTGTAGAGCTTCACTGAAACCTCAGCAGCAGCTTCAAAATTCACTCAATGCTCCTGACAAACTATTTGATTTTTATCCCTTGATCCCTAAGCAGGCAGACAGTGAGCGCTAGAACACTCATTTTCTATATACCTTTAGGCTGAATCAATCAATGGCACAAATCAAATCCCACACCTCGCCATCTGACAGATTCAATGCCATCATCTTTGCTTTTTAGTTGTTATTCCACTAACTGCTAAACTAAAGACCTCAGCCTCCTTCATTTCTCCAGTGTCTTACTTACATAGCTGTGGGTAGTTTTGTTGGCTTACACTAAATAATAAAGTTTATATGCACAGAGCTATTCTAAAATATAACATTAACACAGTCTATCAATAAACAGTTAATATCACACATTCATCCACATGCCATACTTAAATATATATTGTCATACTTATTAACTTAAGGAATGTTATTCTAATTTTAGTAAGGTGCTTGAAGACCCATTGCCAGTGTACTATAATTGCAAGGTAAGTATAATGAAATCAAAATATACTTTCTTAAAACAGGTTCAGATTTCTGCAAAGAAGGTTTTTCTGGCAAAGATGAGTTATATTTTTGTGTGGTTATCTCTAACTCCAGCATACCATCAATCATACCTAGAATGTTCACTTGATTTAACTTTTGAAGTTCGAAATAAATGTCTAAACACGTGTCCCTGGTCAAAGGTTAATTTATTTGATCCTGTGCCCAATTGTACCTTAAAGTTGAAGTTAGGACCTCAAACTCTTTTTAAATTCTTAGGGTGAATCAGTTAATTTCAAGACTTTTGTGGAGTCAAGTACAGATAAATGTATTGTCAGTGCCAAAGTAGTTGAATTATTAGGTTTTAAACAACTAATGTGACCAATAGGTGGTATTACAACACCCCAAAAGAATCTACAACACAGACACAAGTCCCAGGTACAAATGCAAAAACTGTTAAACGAATACCTTACAAAGACGTCCTTTTGATAATGGCACAAACCCAATAAAATTCTTTTCTTTCTCTCTCTTTTCTTTCTCTCTCTTTGTTTCTTCTCCTCCACACCTCTCAGGCAAATTATGTCTGTCCTCCACATTTGACTCCTCCTGGTGGCTCCCAACGAACCCAACAGGGCTGACCCATGGGACTACAGGTCCCAGCATGCCCTGTGGGTGTCATTGTGGGAAACCTAGCCCAAGGATGTTGCTCACTATCATATCTTGGGAGCCACTGACCAGTAAAGGAACTTCATTCCATCTCTGCTGGGACACTAACATACTGTATTCACTCAAATTGCCACCTCTTGCCAACCTCCTTCTTTGGCCATTCAGTATGGCAGCCTCCTGGCCCAGGTAATGAATCATACGCCATCTCAGTTGTGATGCCAGCCCATGCCTGCTGTACCTCACATAAGGTAATAGGTCATTAATAAAGTACCAATTGCTACTGATTTCTCTGAACACTGCACCACACTACCTATTTTAAATGTAACGATTGGTTGCTAAAGCACTTGACTTTAAACCAGAAATTTGCTGGTTCAATGCCTTTGACTGCCTGACAGTGTGACTTTGATTAATTCACTTTACCTTCCTGCACTCCAGTTGTTTAATATATCTGTAATCAGCAATAATGTATCCTATACTGTAACTCATCATCATAAATGTTTCAGCCAAATATGTGTGTGTCATCCGTTCAATCGTTTCCGACCTTCGGCGATTCTATAGGCTAGCTCTCTCCACGCTTTTCGATCTTGCACAGCTTTTTTGAGCTGTGTTATGTTCATGCCCGTGTCTGCTTTGATGGTGTTAAGCCAACGAGTCCGCTGGCGGCCGGGTCTTCTTTTGACGCTTACCATCCCTAGCATGACCGATTTTTCTAGCGAATTTGATCGCATTATATGGCCGAAATAGGTCAGTTTGAGTCTAGTAATTTTCCCATCTAACGAGATATCCGGCTTTATGCGCTCTAGCACTTCTTTGTTCGTTACTCTCGCTATCCATGGAATGCGGAGTAGCTTTCTCCAGCACCAAAGTTCAAATCCGTCGATCTTCCTTCTGTCGGCTTTTTTCAGGGTCCAACTTTCACATCCATACATGGTTATTGGAAAAACAATTGCACAGACTAGCCTGCATTTAGTGGTGAGGCTGATATCTCTGCTTTTCCAAATTTTTTCCATGTTCAGCGTTGAACTTCGGCCGAGCGCTATCCTTCTTTTTATCTCTGAGCAAAGATCTACGCCCCGGTCGATGTTTGAGCCTAGGAAAGTAAATTCCTGAACACATTCTATTCATATTCAGAAATATGAAAACCACATATTTAGCCAATGAATTTCCCATTGGGATTAATAAAGTATCTATCTATCTATCTATCTATCTATCTATCTATCTATCTATCTATCTATCTATCTATCTATCTATCTATCTATCTCAAATATACAATAATAATAATATTTGGTGGTCCCCTATAGTAGTTGACTCCCCCCCCCCCCCCCCGCCATTTTACAAGACTACCCACCCATAGTTAAGACATCTAAATGAATTGGGAAGCGAAGGAATTACAGTCTTAGATAGAGGGTTTGTGATGTGCCATGCATTGGACCCACAACACAGACTATGCCCTGGGCATCATACAGGTCATGGCTGATTTAAGAAGTGGGTGAGTGAGGCACACTGGCAAGTAAAATGCCCTTCTGTTTTTGTTGCATGACGAAAGTTTTTCTTTCTTCCATCGCACAAGTGAGTGAGAGCGAGAGAGAGAGAGAGCACGCGTGCGCGAGCGAGCAAGAGAGAGAGAGCGTGCAAGCGAGTGAGAGAGAGAGAGAGAGTGAGTGAGCACGAGAGAGAGAGAGCGAGCGAGAGAGCCCAAGCAAAAGAAGTAAACATTACAGAAAAAAATTTCCTTGTGTATGACGCGCACCTGATTTTCTAATGCTAATTTTCGGGAAAAAATGTGCGTGTGGTACATGCGTAAATACGGTAATTTTTTTCCAGAATGACATTTCAAAAACAAAAAACTAAACAGTAAAAAAAAGGTTGACTATCAGCTAACTGTCTGGGTGACGGCTCTGCTCAATTAGTATAAGTCATTTGTTTAAAGAAAGGAAAAAAAAATATTGGTAACCAGAAGCAAGACAGTGTTTTTAGGCATCAGTCTCACCACAATATTTCATTTATGACTAGTAAAAAAATACATATATATATATATTGTCTTGTATAAACTGGTTTGAGCCATGTAGAATAGTTAAATTATTAACTAAATGGTGCAAATAATTTACTGAAAAAATGTTTTCATGTTTTTGATCTTTTTTATAAACAGTGTATACCGTAGCATTAACTAGAAGAAGATTCAATTGTATTCTGCTTTACTATGTATATATATATATATATATATATATATATATATATATATATATATATATATATATATATATATCGAGAAATGTAAAAGTTGTAAGAAAATCTTCTTTTATTAATGAGGAGTTATAATGTATGGCCAATACCAAAATCCATGAAAACAATGTTCAGCATTAGGTATAGTCTAGTGTAACATAACAATATGCAGAAAGCATTATCCTTAACTGCTACTGATGAAAATAATATCAAATAGCATCCATAACAGTGGTCATATTACAGTTACTGATTTGCATAATAGATTTTTAACTGCCACTTCTGAAATAAAACTTGACACTAATATTCATCTGTTTGAGTAATGATGTTAGAAAACAATGTGTGGTACACTTTAATGGACAGGCATTAGAATAAAAATTATCAGCGAGTCATTTAAAACTGGAATGTCTTATGTTACATGTCACAAAATTTGTATGCAAAATGTGGGAGAAAACTATAAGCAGTACATTTTCTTAATTAAACATGTATGTACATTTTTTTGGGAAACCATAAAAACAATATAAAATTAAAAAGGAGTTCAGTATCTCTGGAATGCAATATTAACTTGAAAATGTTTCCCTTTTTGTTAACAATCACATTTTAAGTAGTTATCTTGCTTATTATGCATGTGACAATTATTATGCCAATTAGGTCAAACATAATTTGAATATAGCTACTTACTTTTGTATTTTATTCCATTAAAATACATGCTGGTTATCCTTTATAATCATAACTGAACATTCTGTTAATATGCATTTGTTACTGATGATGTGCTGAAAACGTGCTGGACAATGCTGTAACAATTCGTCTCGAGCGCTAACATGAGGCGGTTGCTACCACTAATCTGTCCTAGGTGACGGCAGATGATAAAAGGATAGGCCAATATCACACCCCAATAAATTTCCCATATACCCTTTATTCTACACAAAACAGTCCCTTAATACCAATGCATTTATAGCCCACCAAAAACCATAGTCAATATCTATCCTCACATTAAATCAAATAATCAACAAAAAAAATACAATCCCTTACACATGCACCCCGCCACCCTAAAATAACCCTTATATTGCAGCGCCACAAATATATACATATATATACACAATAACAACATTCATTCCCCCAGTTCCCGTTCTAGAGATGATAAACAAATCCACATTTGTCCACTGTTCTGCCCCGCAACTGCCGGCAGGCAAACGAGGAGTCCTGAAAATTGCGGACTACAAACACAATCACCTCTTCGTCATAAAAGACATACAGCCAATCTTGCGCCATGATACAATATAGTAAGTCCTTTGAAATAGCTTACCTGAGTCCGTAGGAATTAGCGGAACGTTCGATTCCCCGATCAAAAAAAGACCTTCCACCTTCTGAGAGACTTCTTACATGGCCAGTGCAGTAGCTGATCTGTTTTTTAATTATCCGATTCTCTTTTTTTTTTACTTTTTCCCTCCTCCTTTCTTTCTCTCTTTAAAACGGCGCACTTTAGCAAATCACTCCCTGAAAAAACAGTAAAACCGGAAGTTCCACTTGTGGGGCACCGCTGTCAATCTCTGGCTGTAAGAATGTTCCCCACAACACCCGATCGACAACAGAAAACATATTATCTTTATGTGGCAGCGCTACAATGCAGCAACTTGTCGTATATGTTGAACACTGAACAGGCCAGATATCAGTGTCATTTCTATACAACGAGGTACAGTAAGGCACAGCCCACTGGATGTTGTGCAAAATAAGCAGTGTGTTTCTACAAGTTATTAAACTTACTATTAAAAAGTTTACAACAACCCTAACGTTGTCTTCTTAAGCAGTGTTCTTTTTTCAATCTACCCTCTTATGTTCTATGGAATTACTTATCTGGAATAGAACATCAGAAAAGCATTTAGAACACTCTAGATGAGAACGGTCTAGTCAGCCCAACAAAGGTCGCTATTCCTATTCATATAACACTCTGCATTATATATATATATATATGTATATTGTCACACACGTGCGATTAGGAGGCAGTCAAAAAGCCTAAAGGTGAGTGAAACATCGCGAGATGAAGGGTTGTCACGTGGTACTTACTGGAATCTCTTTTCTCCACAGAAAAACCAAGGAAAAATAATTACCAACATTCCCGGGTTCCAAAATGGCCGCCACGACGTCCCTTCCGGTCACATGAACTGACGTCACTTCCGACGCTTCCAAAAGACATCACTTCCGGTTTCATCAAATGACGTTGTTTCCACTTCCTGTTGCAGCGTCACCTCCTGCCAACCATTTCCTATTCCCATAATACATCTCTGTATAAAAACGCCATTTTGTGTGATAAACAGTGTCAAATGTTACCTCTTTGGTTACTTTTTGATCATTTATTTTCTATTTTGTCCGCAGGACAATATATGGGGATGGTCCCCAACACTTTGTTTTTGTGAACGTTTCGAGTTTATTGGAAGATTCTCCACTATATATATATAATGTATATATACCATATATATATGTTGTGAAAGAATAAATTCAACTCCAAGTCGTAAGAAAGGTTTGTGGAATTACCCCGTATAATGTCCAACGGACAAGTCAAAAAATAAACGTTGACACAAAAAGGTTCAACCGACATTCAACAACCAACAATAAACAGGGCGGTATTTATACAAAAAGAAAACAAAGATGGCTGCAGGAAGTGGCATCATGTCCACGGGCTTGGAGGTGACGTCATCATGGAAGGGACAGAAGCTGCGAGTCGGCCATTTTGGCTCCTGGACTGCAGTGCCTGGGTTTTTACTTCTCATTTTTGCTTCTGAGAAAAATAGACATTAGTACCCTTCCTTAACCCTTCATCACGCGATCTTTCACTCGCGTTGTTGACTGCCTCCGAAGTGCTTGTGCGTGACAATGTACATGCATACATATATATATACAGTTATATGAAAAAGTTTGGGAACCCCTATTAATTCTTTAGATTATTGTTTTTCATTGGCTGAGCTTTCAAAGTGGCAACTTCCTTTTAATATATGACATGCCTTATGGAAACAGTAGGATTTCAGCAGTGACTTTAAGTTTATTGGATTAACAGAAAATATACAATATGCATCATAACAAAATTAGACAGGTGCATAAATGTGGACACCCCAACAGAGATATGACATCAATACTTGTTGAAAGTAGAGTAAATTATTATGCAGGCTGAGAGGGATTACCAAAGTTTTTCATATGACTGTATATATTTATATATATATATATATATATATATATATATATATATATATATATATATGTACACATACGCATTGTGCATACATACATACATATATATATATATATATATATATATATATATATATATATATATATATATATATATATATATATATATATATATATATATACAGAGAGAGAGAAAGATGAAACTAGATATTTAGTCTTTAATAGCATTAATACTTAAGCTGTGATGCTTATCATTTCAGTACTTGACAGATTCTGCTTATAGACATCATGACACACATAATAATAATAATGTAAAAATAATATTATTAATTTAATAATAATGATAACAAGAAGTTGTTACTTAGGTATGCCCCCCTAGTGGATTGTTCTATCCATAGTTTGTATCTGTATATTCATATGGCATAATCTCTAATGGTTGTTTATGAAGGGTTTTATCTTTTTTCAAGCCACAGACGTGATTGTTTGCTCAGGTATTTCTTAACATAAGTCAGGTTTTTCAAATCCCAGGGCAGTTGGGCTTTTTGTTTGGTTGGAGTAAATGACAAGAACTACTACTGTGTGTTCCATCAATAAAGAAGTGACGCCACACAGTTTGTTAGAGTTAGCACACTTATTTTCAACAAAGGCACACTGTTTCAGTTCATTTAAGTGTTTCTTTAATCGTTTTTAATCTTTAACAAAGGAGTTCCCTCACTATTTTTGTCCTAGCCCCAGTTGGCTCTTGAGTTACTAATTGCATATTGGAGCTTTTGAGACAGAATGAAAGACCACAATAACAGTGTAGTTATTCCAGTACTAACAATAGTTATAGGCTGAATGTAAAAAGTTTAAGGTTGAACGTTTAATGTATAATTTGCAATTACTTTTGACCTTTTTACTTTTTCACCTGGGTATCTCAGTTAGTATCCCACTCTTTCATAGTGTTGTTTTTCCAGTGCTGGTAGGTGTTTGTGATCGGAAACATCAGCAAATGATCATTAACAAACAATGTTTAAATGTATTCTGTTGGACAGTGAACATCAATGAATAAAACAGTTGTTTGTGAATCTCCTGAAATGTCTGAGGCTTGTATTCTGATTCCAAACATCATGCACAATATTAATATCTAAAATGTCAACACAGTCCTAATAGTATGCTGTACAACCATGTCTTTCATCAAAATGTCATAAAGCAAACCATGCATACTGATTCCTTCTAACTGTGTTGTTTTAATTTTAAATGTTAAGGAGCATTTCAGAACTGGACAAAACATAAAATATCATAAATAGAAGTCACATTTAATTCTTTACTCTATTTGTTTTTATTTAAAACATTTCAACAGCAAAATTGAGTATTACCCAACTGATATTGGTTACTTGGTGTGATGTTTGTCTTTTATTAAAAGATGCTTTTCAATGGTGTTTGAAAATGTCTTCTCCTCAGATATAACTGAAGTTTGGATTACTTTTAATCTTCTTTAAATTAAACATTTTAAATTAAAGCACTGTATTCCAGTAATGAAGGCAAATCTTGCAAAATTATCACGTACTATATACTGTACTATACACAGGGCTGATGCTAGGGAGAAATTTGTACAGGGGTATCTCTAATTCTTCGGGGGCAGTGATATTTTAGTAGGAACGAAGTTGGCGCAACTACCCAAAAAACTTTACCTTCACTCTCACCCCAGAAATAAGGTAGTAACAAAGAAAACTCCTAAATCCTTCCTTGCTAGGTTTAGGGTATTGAAACAACCCCAGGAAAGGTGGCCACACAGACACAGCCCCTTGGAAGGACCATTTATTAGCTCTTTTGTGATGGGGTCACCGTGCAAAGTACATACCGGAAACTCCTCACTAGAATTTCTGCCTTTTCATTCTTTTCCAACTCAATCTATTGTGCTCTTCAGAGCAGCTCCCTTCATGCTTTTAAATCACCATCTCTCTACACTCCCTGCAGATGTCACCTACAATTGCTACAGAATTTGTACATGTTAACAGGAGAAAAAAGCTCCATAGACTCAAAACAAATAATAAAGTCACTAATAATCACTGGTAACCGAATGAAGAGAAAGTACAAGAACAAACTGTTGTAAAACAACTAAAAAAATGTTTTCATCAGAGTCAATGTGAATTGCATGGATGAGCGCTTATACTGTGTGGAGTTCATGCAAGTAATTAAAAGTGTTCAAAATTCACAAGCAAGAGAAAGCCACTGTTAAAAAATCAGACGCATGACATCTCAGCTAGAGTTTGCCAGAAGGCACAGGGGAGACACTTAGGTCAGCTGGAAGAGGGTTCATTGATCCAGTGAGACCAGAATTGAGCTTCGTGGTCATCAGACTAAACACCATGTTTGGTAGAAGCCAAACACAGCATATTATCAGAAACAAACCATCCCCAGAATGAAGTATGGTAGTGGTAGCATCATGCTGTGAGAACGTTTGCCTACAGCAAGCACTTGACGGCTTTTGAGTGTCGAGGTTACAAGGAATGCAGCAAAAAAACATGGAACTCCTTGAGGAAAACAGGCACAGCCTGCAAGAAACCTGTGCCTTGGGAGAAGATTTCTTTTCCAGGAAGACAACAACCCCAATCATAAAGCCAAAGCAACAAAAAATGTCTTTATAACAACAATGTTAATCGCCAGATCTCAATCCATTTGAGAATTTTTGACTTCAAAAAGGCTATGCACTCACGATCAACGTACAACCCGAAAAAACATGTGCAGTTTGGCAAAGAAGAATTTGGTGCAGCGTTCAGGTATGTAAAGCTGATAGAGACCTGTGTACACAGACTCGGGGTTGTTATGGCATCTACTAAAGACTCAGTTGACGGGGGTTTAATACTTATTATTATTATTATTATTACTTTATATTTTATATTTGAACTCATGTAGACCACTTGGCAGAGATCTGTTTTCTCTTTGAAATTAAAGATTCTTTGTTGATCAATGCCATAAAAAAATCCAAATTAAATTCACAGTGATTCAATGTTACATAACAAAAAATGTGAAAACTTCTAAGAGGTAAATACTTTTTATAGGCACGCAAATCACTTCCTGTTTCCCCCAAATTGTGATTCTAGTCTCAGGTTTGTTATGTGTATAATATTGTTTCACACATATTTCAAGTAGTTTTAGGGTATTTTATCTTACTAAGTGCAAAATATAAGTTTTTCTCTTAAAGTTAGAGAGAGTTGACAAGATGAGTCTGAACATGAAAACATAATTGGAAAATATAAGGAAAAAAGAACAAATCGATAATTGGAAATCAAGCAGACTCTTAGACAGGTAGACCTCTCAGAGGAATATGTCTGTCTATGTGATGTTTATATTTTTAAAAGTGGATCCTGAATCAGATACAACGCCTGGATGTTTTTGTGGTTATTTTATTTACTATGTTATTTTCCCTTTTTTAACTCTTTCCTATGTTTGTTTTTAGCTCATCAGGAAACTAAAGCTTGTGGAAGGCTGTTAAAATTCTGCAAATCATTTTTATGCTTCATTAATGTCAGGCTGAAATCCATCTCTATGTGCAGAGAGCAAAATGATGTTAAACGTAGTGCTTCTGGGGAAGAATCTTAAAGATGAATTGGGGTAAGTGATTTTGCCAACAAAAGAAATACAGTATGTACAACAGTAGAAGAAGTGGGTATTGGCCAAAATACCCATGCAATAAAATACTTCTGGCACTAAGCAAAATACAATTTGCACTTAACAGGAAGAATAGCTTTTGGAGCAATATCACATAGTAGTTTGGTCATGATAGATAGATAGATAGATAGATAGATAGATAGATAGATAGATAGATAGATAGATAGATAGATAGATAGATAGATAGATAGATAGATAGATAGATAGATAGATAGATAGATAGATAGATACTTTATTTATCGTAAGGGGCAATTTAGCTTTTAGAGAAGATCAAGATGTATAAAAATATTACAACAATCAGCAACAATAACAACCGGTCTCAAACACACACAAAAAATACAAACAAAGAAAAAAACCCAGCACTGTTTCTATTGCTTCTGTGTACTCATACCTCTGCTTTACTCCTTTTCTCAAAGCATACTGAGATTTATATGAACTGAGCTGATTCTCAGGGTGCTCAGCAGAATTTGTCTGTAGACACCTGATTAAGGTTAAGTTCTTTGCTGAGGTTAAATCGAGTCCCTTAATGGTGTTAGAGAATGTGTATCTCCAAGCTCAATTTTCCAAAGGCTTGTGGTTGAAAGATAGGTGGGTAATTCTTTCCAAACATATGAAGAAATGAATGATTGAACCACCTCATCAGCGTTCAGTATCATTGAAACAGAGTAAAACTGAAGTAAAGAATTTGCTTGTGCTATAAATCTATTGAGATACTGTAGTATTTGCATTAAAAAAGCAAAACATCAGTCATACATAGGGAATCCCGAATACCAGGAGCCCGGGATTCTCGGACATTTTTAATTCCAGCATTCCCGGAAACTGCTGTAATTCCTGGGAAAACGAGAACAGCCAAGCTTGCGTATATAGCGTGTAAAAGTGTAAAAATTGATCAAAAAATAACAGAGTTATAGTTGAAAATAATTAAGTGGCACAGTTTTTTGGCCCACAGTGTAGTGTGTTGCCGATTAATTCAGTCAACAACAGACCAGCAGCAGTCAATCTCCTGGCTGACTGAGCACAGTGGACTGGGAGGTGTCTGCACTCTGCACACGAATGCCGGGACGGGGCAGAGTTCATTGACGTCTGTGCTGTTGACAGCTTTGAACAGCAATTTGAAATGGCAATGTGTCAGTCTGTTACATCCGCATTATCTGTGCTAAGAAACTTGCCATCACAGAATGATGACAAGAAACTGAATGCATCAGTAAAAGCTGAAACGGCGGTGTTTCAGAGCAATGACAAGCGCGGGCATTATTTAGAACAAGTGTATCGGTATCTGATGACTGTGCCGCCTACTTCAGTGGAGGGAAAGTGTGCTTTCTCAGTGGCTGGTGTACTCTGCACGAAGGTTCACTCTCGCCTGGACAACCACACGCTTGACACGTTGTGCTTTCTATGCTCTTATTAATTACCGCAACTAACTAGATACATGTACTTATATGACAGCATGAACTGCTTGTAGTTAAGGTTAGTCTTTTATTGATGTCAACATATTGCAGTAGTTTTATTAAAAATAAGTGTTACTCATTCTGAAACCATTCACATGTGAGATGCCCGTGCACTGTGTCATTCCCGGGAGCCCGGGATTCCTGGGAATGACATGCGGGATTCCCGAATTCCCAGGAATGGATAAACCCATCCGGGAATGGATTCCCTAGTCATACACTCTTCATAGAAAAATAGATATTTGCAAAATATTACTCTCACAGTGGCCACTATATCTATAGTTAGTGTTGCTTACAATATGGTCTGAGCTACTTGAAAGTAAACTATTTTTTGTACAATAACATTTACAAAAATACTAATGAAAATTAAAATCTGCACATACTGACAGTACTTCTGAAAGTGAGGATTGTCCAGGATATATGTATGAGGGAGTGAGAACTCGGGTTAGAAACAATGTTGGGGTAGCAGACAAGACCTCAGTTAAGTAGGTCTGCACCAGGGATCTTCTTTAAGTCTGTACTTCTATGATCTGGTTATGGATGTGTTGTATCGTGGGATAAAATGCCAATCCCCCTTGTGGAGAGAAAGTTGGAAGAATGGAGAAGGGCTTTAGAAGATAGAGGGTTGAAGAGAAATTGGAAGAAGTCAGAATATATGAGGTTTGATGATGATCAACATTCAAAAGTTTTCCAGCAGGTAGAGCTATTGAAAAGAATAAATACATTTAAATATCTAGAATCACTGGTAGCCCAAGATAGAGAATTAAAAGCAAAGATAACACAGAAGGCAGTGTAGATAGAACAACTGGAAGAAGTTAGACGTTTATTGAGTGACCATAGAATTAAGGCAAAGGTCAAAGGCAAGGTTTTTAAGACAGTTGTAAGAAAAGCAATGATGTACAGAGTTGAGACAAAGGGAGTGCAGGAGAAGATGGATGTGGCAGAAATTAGAATGTTGAGATGGATGTGTGGAGTTACAAATTGGACAGAATAAGAAAGGAGACCATCAAAGGTACAACAAAAGTGGGGAAAAAAGAAATTACAGGAAAGCAGATTGAAGTGGTATGGACATTTAACAAGGAGAGTCAATGAGTATGTGGACAAAAGAATGATCAAAGTGGAAGTACAGAGTAAGAGAAAACAGGGAAGGCCTAAGTGGAGGCAGATGGATGTGGGGTAGCGGTTAAGACTTCAAACCCTGAGGTTGTGGGTTCAGATCCCACTACTGACACTGTGTAACCATCAGCAAGTCACTTCACTTGCCTGTGCATCAATTGCATAAACAAAATAAATGCAACAAATTGTATCTCAAATGTTGTAAGTAGCCTTGGATAAAGGTCTGGCAAATAAGCAAATGTGAAATGCAAGTGAAAAGGGCCGGACTGGGGAGAAGGTACAGGACTGAACTGTATGGAGAAGGTTGGCCAGGCACTTCAACTCCATGTAGAAATGGGAAAAGATGAAGAGGAAGAAGAAGAAGTTGACATACCACATACATCTGTATGTTCAGTATCTGTGGATCGAAAGGTAAGACAAGGAAAGTGCTTTATGATATATGCACTATAAATATGACTATTAATAATAATTGACAAGAAAATAAACAAATATTTTGAAAGTTGTTTTCAAAGATACATTTCTAAATTTCATATATGAAGACAGCAAAATTGTGTGCTTTATAGTTTAATTAAACTATGTACTTTTGGTAAAACATTAGCATATGACACAAATTCAATGAGTAAATCATTAATCTCAAATATAAAAGGAAAAAAAAAACCCTCCCCTATAGACTTCTGGGTAACACTTTAATTTTGATACTGCAAAAATGCATTTTGTTACTTATGTATTACTACTGTATTAACAAGACTGTAACAAAGGCTTCTTTTGGGCTTTCATTTAGGCATATTGACATGACGGCAAAATGACTTGTTAATAGGATGGATTCACAGGTCTTATACTAAATCTGTAATATCAAGAGAAATGCGTCTCAGTCGAGCCACCGCAGACCACTCCATAGTGAAAATTTTGTTAGAGAAGCAGAGATGAATAAGCACTTTACTAACAGCTTATAAGTGTTACGAAGACCCAGAGAAGTGTTTGTGAAGGTCTTGTTACATAAGAGTAAATTAGTAATACATGCATTTGTGCAGGTCCTAAACTCAAGTGCCGCCGTCTTCTCATATTTAACTGATGCAAACTCAACCACTGAAATAACCGAATAAATGTGCAGTGCTTTAAAATACTTAGTTTTGTTTGTTATGTTTAAAGTGAAGCTTTGAAAATTTGCTAGTTAAGCTGCTTCACATGAGACATAAAGCTTCTTCTCATTAATATGTCAATGTTTTTTAATGTAATCATTGTTTAAATTATTTATTCTTATGTTTTATACTGGTGCCTATATTCATCCTCTTTTTTAATTCAGATTTTTTTGCATACTGTCAGGAAATATGAGACTTCCTTGCCTAGTTATTAAAACATTGTTAATACATTTTGCTAAAATACAGTACATATTTACTTTGTCTTAGAATTAATTGCATTTCCTTCTCATTTGGCCTAAATCAAAGTATAATAAGTCTAAATTGTAATTTCCAATTGTTTTATTACAAGTTCACTGATGGACTTCTAGATCTTCAGGGCTAATCAATTCTTTGGTCCCAGCCCAAGGATATGTAAGCATGACATGACGGGTAAATAACTAACTGAATTTTTAGAAGCATTTCAAACATTTACTGTAAATAATAAGATTGCTCTGAAATGACTCAGAAAGCAAGTGGTATTAGCAGTTGTTACAGCTGTTTTACCAGGACTTGTCAAATCACATCTATAGGAAGAACAGATCAAATAATTAGAAATGAAAAGCCGGTTTTTAACAGGTTAAAGTGCACACATTAAACTATTTACCAAATTCTTTTACAGTAAGCTTATTATAATGATCAAAAGATGTAATTAATTTTGCATGACCCAAAAATGGTTTGATAATTGATAGATTTAAAAATCTCTATAGTAGTTTAATTAAATGGTCTTCAGTGTGTTATAATCTCAAAGGATGTCTATGAAAGGGAGAAACATTTTAAATCCCAGAAAACAGCTGATGTGTTCTTTTAGGGCAGCCAGCATTTCCATTGTGAGATAGATAGATAGATAGATAGATAGATAGATAGATAGATAGATAGATAGATAGATAGATAGATAGATAGATAGATAGATAGATAGATAGATAGATAGATAGATAGATACTTTATTAATCCCAAGGGGAAATTCACATACTCCAGCAGCAGCATACTGATACAAAAAAACAATATTAAATTAAGATTGATAACAATACAGGAAAAAACAGACAATAACTTTGTATAATGTTAACATTTACCCCGTACCCCCGGGGAATTGAAGAGTCGCAAAGTGAGCAATCCTCATTGGGCTCTTGGGACACAAATGAGGTCCCTACTCCATATGAACAGTGGAAAACAAGCATATTAACCAGTCCCACCAAGAAGAACCGTACAAGCTCATGTCACTATTCAAGCTTCTCTTTGGGAGGGTGTCTTTTCCCAGCAGCAAGTTTGTTCCACTGGAACTCTTCTGCCTTCATAGAAACTCATCCTCACCACAGCAGTGTGCTTGTTGCACTGCATTTATTTAGTGAATCCAGGTCATGGCACCAATGAAACTGGGTTGTCTTTGTACAGGTGGCACTCCTGTGGTGAGGCTTCCCCACTGGGTGCTCAGGAATGGAAACCCAGGTGTTGACTTTGCTTAGAATACAGAATGTAACTGCTTTAGCTAGTCGAGCTAAGTGAGAAATCTGTCAGCTTCACTGGCACTTCAATGCGATGCTGTATTTTTTTTTTGTTCAGTTTCAGCTCTGCTATGCCAGCACATCAGGATTCATGCTGTGAAATTACCTAGAAGTAAGACATTGTGAAAAAAAAAACTGCAGTGTTATTCCATTAGTTTATGTGTATGTTATCTTCAAATCCTTATAAAATCACACACAACATAAACTGCTAAAATGAAAATTATCGAATAGAAGTTCAGTGTATTTTGTTGGAATTAGAAATATACTAAATGGGTATAGGCTGGAGATTAAACCCAAGAATACTTGCTGAGGATTGCTTTATTTAATTCATTTTTACACAAATTGATAGTTTCATTGAGTCATATTTAAAAATAACAGTGATAACAGAATGGAATTACTGTATATTTGTTGG
Organism: Erpetoichthys calabaricus; assembly: GCF_900747795.2. Lineage (NCBI taxonomy): Eukaryota > Metazoa > Chordata > Cladistia > Polypteriformes > Polypteridae > Erpetoichthys > Erpetoichthys calabaricus. Next base: position 29,509,644 of record NC_041409.2, on the reverse strand, counting down.
TAGAATACATGAAATATGTTATTAATACAATTTTACAATGTCCTGTTGTTAAAAATCTGAGTCCTTATAGGTTTGTTCTTGCTGAAATATCTTCACAGCAGATTCACACTCTAGGGATGAAAAAAACTGTTTTGAAGTTATTGATAGTTCTTGGTTGTGGAGGGTCTATAGCTACGTGTAGTTCAAAGGTCTTAAGTATAACATTTTTCAAAGTATCCGATGAAGTCTCTCAGAATGTTTCTGTTATAAGATAGATGAGTTTGAAAAATCTCCAGTGCTTATCAATGGGAGATTTTGAAATTTCAAAACTTTGTACAGTGCACTGTATTCAAGATATTTCAACAAAAATTGAACTTACGTGACATTTTTTTTTTAAGAATAAAAAGTCAGTCCACTGGCAGCCGAGTTGCTTAATACGAACAGACAGACGGACATAGCAACTACAGTAGGTGCTTTTCACATTATATGCAAATGTACCAAACCAATTAGAAAGAGAATTTGACAAAATGAACTTGCCTGACTTTCCTAGTCTTCCATCAAAAGCTATCCTTCCATATATCTAGTTATGAAAAAAAGAAATGCAGAATTCCCTGAAGTGAGAAAACCTTAATTAATAATAATAATTAATAATTCTTTGCATTTATATAGCGCTTTTCTCACTACTCAAAGCGCTTAGCAATTGCAGGTTAAGGGCCTTGCTAAAGGGCCCAACAGAGCAGAGTCTCTTTTGGCATTTACGGGATTCGAACTGGCAAACTTCTGATTCCCTAGCCTCAGAGCCACCACTCCGCATACTAACTATAGCTTGTGTACTCTCACAAAAGACAAAATACGCTACCATGGCTGTCCGTTTGTCTGTCCATGATTTTAAATCACCTGTAGCTCGCAAACCGTTTGACCTATTGACATGAAATTTAGTACACATATACTATGTGACCTCTACTGTCCGCTTTCATGGTAATGATTTTTATTCCTCGTTTTATTTTTATTTCATTTTATTGTAGAATCAAGTCTCGTAAGCGTGCAGCAGGGCAGCTGTGTGGCGCATACGTACAGTGTCCATTTTAGGACATCCTCCTCCCTCCGAAAAAACTCCATCCTTCCTACTACCTTCGACAAAATATTCCTCCTCCCTGCGAGGAATCCCCAGTCACCCCTCCTCCCTCCTCTCTCCTCCCTCCTTCCACCACCATCCGCTCTCAGTTCTCCGCTGTCCATTTTCCGCCATCCACCCTCCTATCTCCGTCATCCGCCTTCAGCTCTCCATCAAACCCCACACTCCCCCCGCCCCCTCATCGACATTTTCGTTAATGAAGTGACGTAATACTTCAGCTCCACCTTCTTCACAAGTTCATTCACCAAATTATTTGTCAATTATATTTCACAGTAAGAATTTACAGCACGACTCAAACGTGGGAACGAAGGTAAATGACGTTAATTGTTGAGTGTCTTTTAATATTGTGTAAGCATACATATTAACACATGTGCAATTAAACGTGTGCATTTACGGGGTGATTTTTCAGGCTTAAAAGCTCGCCTTTTATTAAAAAGGTAAATGCAAACTTTTTTCATTCTGAAGGGCACAAACCACGCAAAAATGTCGGTACACCAGATAAATAAGCGCAACGTATTATCAGTTGTATTGTATGCTTACAATACATATAGAAATGTGTTAATCGTTAACTAATAGTATGGGATGGTGTTTTTCAACTGAGCTACAGATGCAGATGAAAACCAGAACTGCTTTGAAAAATACGAACGCCTTAGGACCGATCTGGAATAAGGTAGCACAGCGCCTTGATTTAAACGATTCCATGTCTTGGTGGGTTTGCGTTGCTTGTTGTCAATATCTTTACACCTGTTTTTAAGGCTTATTGACTGAAAAGGGCTTTCGTGAAAAAAGTTAGGGCTTTGCTACAGGATACACCCTCCACAAGTTAAGGAAGTTAAAATAAAGGTATATATTTCTGTTTTATTTAAACCTTTTAAGTTTGTATGCAGGCGGCATGGTTGCGCAGTGAAAGGTGCCAGTTAGGAGACCCGGGTTCGCTTCCCTGCGTGGAGTTTGAATGTTCTCCCCGTGTCTGTCTGGGTTTCCTCCGGGTACTCCGGTTTCCTCCCACAGTCCAAAGACATGCAGGTTAGGTGCATTGGCGATTCTAAATTGTCCCTGGTGTGTGGGTGTGTGCGCCCTGCGGTGAGCTGGCACCTTGCCCGGGGTTTGTTTCCTGCCTTGTGCCTTGTGTTGGCAGGGATTGGCTCCTGTATTTAGGATATAGCGGGTTGGATAATGGATAGATGGATATTTGTATGCATAGCCCCATTTGCCCGTTTTCGTTTTTTTTCGTTCTTCAGTAATATTTCAGCAAACCCGGAGCTTGTCAGTTCAAATCCTGGTACTGACACCACTGTGTGACCCTGAGGAAGTCACTTCACCTGCCTGTGCTGCAAAAAACAAAAGTAATGTAACAAATTGTACCTCAGATGTTGCAAGTTGCATTAACGAAAATGTCGATGAGGGGGCGGGGGGAGTGTGGGGTTTGATGGAGAGCTGAAGGCGGATGACGGAGATAGGAGGGTGGATGGCGGAAAACGGACAGCGGAGAACTGAGAGCGGACGGTGGTGGAAGGAGGGAGGAGAGAGGAGGGAGGAGGGGTGACTGGGGATTCCTCGCAGGGAGGAGGAATATTTTGTCGAAGGTAGTAGGAAGGATGGAGTTTTTTCGGAGGGAGGAGGATGTCCTAAAATGGACACTGTACATGCGTACGAGCGCCGTTACTCATCCCTACCATCTTCACAGTCACTTCCCCTACCTCTCCATATCTCAAATCATTTCTGAGGCAGATAGCTAGAGGGCATCATCAGTACCACACATCATATCTTAAATCAGATTGAAGACTTAAGTGCCAGCTTAAGTGACAAATTTTTAAAAAATAATAAAGTAATTGCAACACAAACACTGACTTAATCAGTTTAAACACGAAAAGATGCCATCGAAAGAAGAGAAGAAGCGGGCCGCAAGAGTGGAATAAAGAAGAGCTGCTCACGAAGCACCAAGCACATCAACCTCTGAGCAAACGAGTGCTAAATGTACAGAGATAGAGGAGGAAAACCATAAGTCAAGTGTATTCTGTGCGGAGCGTTACTGGTATTAAATATTTCTTGTATCTCTAAAGCATATGTTTGTAGTACTAGGGTGTTGTACCATGTTAGCCATTATGAGTGTAGAGAAAAGCCAAGCAAAACGACACCTTTTATTGGCTAACTAAAAAGATTACATTATGCAAGCTTTCGAGGCAACTCAGGTGTCATTTTGCTTGACTTTTCTCTAAAGCATATGTTGAAATACTTCTCACATGTTAACCTTATACGAAACATAATAACATAGGAGTTTATGCTTTTTCCAAATGCTGGTGTTAGTTTGGAATCAGGTGTCCTGTCTGTGCAGTTTAAAATTGATGTTTGTGGTTTACTTTTCTTCAAACCATAATTCAAACCAAGGTTGTATGATAACTTCAGAGTCTAAACTGCCTCCTAGATATGGAATTTTATCTGTGGTAAAGTTAAATGCAATCCAAAGTGTTAACTACGTTGCATGAAATGCATACGCATGTGGCACATTTAATTTTGGCACCTTTTTATCATGTCATAACAAAAAGCATATCAACCAAAAGACTGACTGCTTTTTACTACAACATGGAATTTTTGTGTCAGTTTAAAATGCACTACAAAAGCTTATTGCATTTTCATTCATGCCCATAGATTGTGTGTTATAACTAAAACCAAAGCAAACGTATTGCATTTTGTTAATCGCCTGCTTTGAGTATTTTGCGTTTTGATTCAAGATCGTGCGTTAATCAAGCCAAAGCTGACTGTAGTCAAATGACCATCCAGTGTCAAAAGATAGGCAGAAGAAAGCAAACCTTCAATATTAAGGTCATGGTCAAGTCTCAAAGTTTAAATGAACAAAAAAGACAGTTTTTCACCATGTATAAATGATACAATTAATCCAAACACAGAAATAAGGTGCAAGATCAATGAAATGAAAATTTATGCCAAGTAGTTTTGTCAGAAATGGAGAAGGCCTATGAAAATTAAAGACAACCACTCAGACTTGATGCAATATAATTTGTTAGCAACATGAAATACAAGGGGCACAGTGGTGCAGTGGTAGCGCTGTTGCCTCGCAGTTAGGAGACCCGGGTTTGCATGTTCTCCCCGTATCTGCGTGGGTTTCCTCCGTTTTCTCCAGTTACCTCCCACAGTCCAAAGACATGCAGGTTAAGTGCATTGGCGATTACTAAATTGTCCCTGGTGTGTGTGTGTGTGTGTGTGTCCTGCGGTGGGCTGGCGCCCTGCCCAGGGTTTGTTCCTGCCTTGTGCCCTGTGCTAGCTTGTATTGTCTCCAGCAGACCCCCATGACCCTGTCTTAGGATATAGCGGGTTGGATAATAACTGACTGACTGACTGACTGACTGACTGACTGACGTGAAATACACATTTTCCCGATCAGGTACTGCTTTTTTATCATGGATGTAGAAATCAATCCACCCATTCATGGATTTTCTAGCTCACTTAATCCAACCACAGCTTATCTTGAAACACTGAATGCAAGATAAAGACCAGCCCCAGATGTACTACCAGAAGAAAAAGAAAAAACAAAACCAAAGGTAAATATTCCTTTCTAGACCCTTAAACTACAGGATCTGGCCACTGACATGATATGAACTCACTGAAGAATTTCCTTTATATAATAGATGATTTACACTATCTTTATATACCAGCATTCTGCACTGCACATTTTTGCAATTTCTTTGCAGTTCTAATTAGAATGATACGCTGCCAAACTACCTATTGATTATATCATCCAGTTGCCTTAGTTCGTCTTCATATTCAAAAAATATCTGCCTTAATTTATTGGTGTTTCTGAAAAATTTCTCTATTTACATCATGAGTTTGGCTAAGGATGAAGGCCATATTACAGCTTTTTAAAATTAAGTTTAATGTTTAATAAATTGAATCTTCAAAGGTCACAGGTGCTTCTAGGGCAACATAATCAGATTTTACTAAATAAATTATCTCCTACAGATTGACAGGATAAAAAAGATATATATACAAATATATGTAATATGTACATATGCATAATTTTAGACTACTGTGAAATTTCCATTTGGTTCCTTTAGAAGAGGCACTCACTTTATAAGCTGATTTACATATTTGATATGGGAAATTGAATCTGGAGCTGTGCCACCACTACACAAGTGAATATAAATCAAAACATAAGATTATTTTTCCATCAGCTAGGGACAAGAAACAAAATCACTCATAATTAGCAACAGTTTTATTTATGTCAGGTCACGGCAGCATAGATTGAAAATCTTTTAGTCAAAGGGTCACAGACAGACAGTACTTGGCTGTTGATTAAGAGAAATAATGAAGGGTGAAATTATTCCAAAAGAGAAACGAAGGCTTACATATATTGGAAGTCATTTGTGCTGGCATAGCCCCACCTTTTGGATTGTTGGAAATAAATCTACTAAACTTATTCAGTTTAGGCTCACTAGGCACATGCTAGCCCATTTCTTTGGGCTCAATAAACACTGATAACATTCACCAACAAGTTTTATTTTTTATAGTACCATAACTGGCATGCACCAGCTGCTCGGTAGAGTGATATTAAGACCAGGCTAAAAATAAATAAAGAATTTCAGTTTAACAAACACATGAGATCTATCAAAACGCCTGAAACATGCAGAAAGCAAAGTGACATATAATAGCAATGGCAAAGTGGACTTAACAGTCAGACATGCAGTCAGGCCAGCTTTAGCAATAATGATGGCTTAGTCGCCAAAGTCCTGTTTACACCATCAGTTTCTGTTCTGTCTGTCTGCTTAAGTCCTTCATGAATTCTCTTCTTGCTTTTGCCACTGAGTTTAGTTTCAAATACTTTGTGATAGACGACATGTATTTGCTGATTTCCCTGTCGGGATGGCCTTCCTTAGAGGTCATTGTAATGAGTGGTTACAAAGACGGGCATGATGTTCCCTGCCCTTGTCAGATGACTGATAAAGCGTGCCAGTTTTCAGGTGGGCACATTGGCATCCTAGCAGGGATGAACTGATGAACCTCACCTGGTCAGTAGGCCACTAGGATGAAAGGACGGGGGAGGCAACTTGCAGGACTACTTACTTCTCCGTCATACTTGACGACAGCCTCCCTGGGTGATACTACCTGTGTCGGCACCTGCAAGGCAGATTGGGAACTGGAGTCCAGTAGGGCAACCTTGTTGGGTTCCATGAGTGCCACTGGGGGAGCTGTAGGGACACATGATCCATTTAACCCAGAAGTGCTTCCAATGGGCTGTGCCCTAGCAACAGAAGTACTCCCGGGTCTAAGACCTGATCCAGGCAAGTTGGAGTTGGGTGGAAGAGGACAAAGTCTCGCCTGGGAGAAGGGATTGGAATTATGAATGTGTTTATTAAGAAGCCTTTGCAAAGGTAATTATTATTAATAAACCTTGTATTTGTACCCAGGACTTGTGTCTGTGAAGTTGTGCCTGGGGTTTAGGATGCTGCAATGCCCCCTGCTGGTCACAACATTGTTGTTTATTGTCATAACAATATTAGCTGCACGTAATCAGATTTGGTAAAGCTCAAACATCACTATAAAAAATAAGGACAATAACAATCATCATCCTCTACCGGCCCTCAAGCACCAACAAAAATAAAAGAAAACACAAACCAGTATAGAGGTCAGCAGTCCATCATTCCTTCTGCTCTTGGGTTACCTTCACACCTTACACTATTGGTATCCTTTAAAGAAGTATATAAACAAATGTAATTCTGTGCTTCCCATTATTTTCTCAAACAAGGATATTCGGCTGCCACACTTCTTACATGAAGCTTAATGTCTCAAGAAAAATGTGCAGAGTTGCTCTATCCATTAACTCCAAATTGTGATCCCACTCTGATCTTACTCATTGATCCATTCATTTATATCAATAAATACTTCTGTGAATACTTAAAAGTAGGGGAAATGATGAGAATTGCAGTTAAACTTAAGAGCAAACCTATGAAACAGTACAACATCAAGCTGTAAGGTGGAACTGAAAAGGTCTGCCAAGAACACTGTAGGGCCAAACAGGGACAGGAAGCCAGGAGACAGACAACTGCCATCAGACACAAAGAACATTTACAGAATCAAAAAATAAATACCTGTCTAGGTAAGAAAATACATTGGGAATGTCATGGAAAACTGGAAAAATGTGATTATGACAGCTAAGACAAGTCTGCTGTAATTATATTAATGGTATGTTAACTTGTGAATGGAAGATTATTCATGCCAAAATTGAAATGTAATAAAACATGTTAACTACATTGCAATGTACTGCATATGCACATGGTGCATTTAATATTGGGATGGTTCAATTGTGTCGTAATTAAAAACATCCACTTTAATAAAAGGAGAAGTGTCCGTCCAGTTGTCATTGCCATCTCTGTCATTCCAAAAAAGGCTCGTTACACAAATTTTCAGAAATAAAATGGATTGCATTTGTCATTCCAGTAGATGCTGCATCACAAACATTAACTCTGCTTTCACTAATTCCATATCAAATGGCATATAATATAGAAAGTAATGAGTAATGAAAGACTTAATTAAATGAAAAGTTAAATCATATATTGTAACAGATCAGTACGTACAGAGTTAAATCTTAAAGGCTCACATCTGTATTTGTTATTCTCTAAGTAATGTTTACAAGCCCACGATTAAGAATGTGACCGGTAATTAAGAGATGGTCACTCCTTTGACCAGATGGCAATGTGGCTCTTGAGTCATAAGATAATGATGGCAGAAAGTAATCATATCCATTAAGCAATTACTTATGCCCAGTAAGCATAAAAAAATATTGATGGTGTTTACAAGCCAGAGGTTAAGAATGTGACAGGTAACTAAAATGTGGTCACTCCTTTGGCCAGATGGTGACATGCCTCTCGGGTCAAGATAATGGTGGCAGGTAATGGATAGAAAGCAATTATACCCGTTAGAAAATTATTAATGTTCATTAAGCTTTAGAAAATATTGGTGGTGTAAGCAAACACAGAGGAATGTAGGAGTTTGGGTGCAAGGAGTCAGATCACAGTGAAAAATCTGCAGAATAAGGTAATCCGGAAAGAAATATGCAGAGTGAGGTAATCTTATGATAAGAAATTGTAATAAATATGAGGTATCACCAGACTAATGACACTCACTTTATTGAACTGAGTCAACTTTGTGCTCTGTGTAACTGAGTCATCCAGAAACTGCTTGTTTTCTTCCAAGAGAACATGAGTGTTTCTCCACGACTATAACAATAAAAAGGCAAATGTTGACGTCAAAGTCTAGGTTGATTACTTAGATTTCAACCCGACTTAGATGGGTAGCACAGCTACTTCAGGTGTCAGGGATGTAGCAGCCATAGCACAAAGTAAAAATGGATATAAAGCACAATACAGAGAAGGAATTTTAGAATGTGAAATAAGATACTTTTATTTTTGACTTTATCATAACTATTAATGCTGAAAGTAGAATATTCTTGAATGTATATTTGCTTTGAAAAAATGTTTTGAACCTGAACCATTTATATCTCTTGCATAAATTACAACTGAACTCATTTTAAATACAAGCAAAATTTTAAATATGGTTTTAGGATGATTTTTGCAGTGTATTGCATATTTAATTTATATAGCTGATCTATATCTAGGGCTTAGCAAAATTACTGAAACAATTTTAAATTCTGGTTCTGATGATGCACTGCACCTCATGCTTTCAAATGTAACTTGTTTTTTTTTAATTACTGAAAAATGTTTTCATTAGAATTCGGATCAATGTATTTAGATTACCAATATAAACAGATTACATTGAGAGAGAAAAAACAAAAAAAAAGTCAGCAACAATTACAGATGGCTCACAGGGGAAGCATTATAATACATTAGTCGAATCATTATGCCAACCATCCATGTCATTCTCCCCAAGCATGATATAATGCCATCAGTCAGCTAAAACTCCTGATCACAGCCGACATTTTAGATGTGATCAGAGTCAAGATAATTTGAACAATTTAAAAGTTTCAGCCACACCAAATTATAAATTCAATTTATTCCATAATTAAGAAATCAGTTGAAATGAAGTGAGGAGGCCCAGACCTAAAATACTTCAGTGTGTTAGTGCACTAGGGTTAAGTTCAAAGAACATTAAAATCTGTTAATATTTTAATATCAGATTACATTCAAAGAGTAGCAACAGAGGAGTCATGACGCGTAACAAATGCTCCAATGCTATTAAAAATGTGTTAATGCAGGATTTGTGCAATTGTTGAATACACAGAACATCACATAACTCTTACCTCATTGGTTTTTATTCTTCAGGAAACAACACTTCATTCTGTTGAAGTGATCAGAAGACTACCTTTACTGTTACTGCATAGCATGACTGGAGTATGCTGTTAGATAAAATACAAACTTCTGAAAACCTCAAGTATCACAATAAAAAGGCAATTGATACAATACACTCAGTTCTTGTGATTGGAATGACTGAAATCATTCCAAGCCCTGAAAACATTTGATAATGATGACATTTCTACTTCTAGACTCAAACATTTCCTCTGGGGTAGCAGTTCATTTTTTACTCCACCTCAGGAATGGTTTGGTTTATCAACCCTTAAAAATGACTTCCATTAGCTTCTCGTGATTGTTATGAATCAGTCAATACACATGGTATGTTTTGAAGAGTGACTAGTGCTCTTTAATGTGGTGTTCTTTAAGCATCATTGATAGGGGGATACCAGGGGCAGAAGTTTGCCTTTCTGAGCGATCATTTCTGAAACTAAATTTGAGTTCTCAGACATTTGTTCCAGGATAATTTGTCAACATTTCAAGCCAACTTGAATTTAGATCATGAACGGGTAATGACTGTCAGCAGGATTTCCAATTGTAAACCATTTAGCAAAAGATTTTGTTCCTCAGTAATTAAGGCAAACGCGATGAATCCCCCCTTCCCACCCAGGGAACCACTAGACGTGAAGTGACACTGTGAAATGCTATCTGTCCAAAGTGACTGCTTTCACTTACTGAAAGAAATAAAATTAATCCATCAGGCTGAACCATACAAATTACATTTTGTGTGGAAAAATGACGTTATAATAAAACCTCTAGCAGAGTATGTTTTGAATCTTAATTTTTCTAGAAATTCATCATTTATAATATCACCAAGACAAAATGCTTACCAGACAACCCAATATAATAACCACAATTTTATTTAGAGTCTGAGCTTTGAACATCGAATAACACAATATTTTGATTTTGACAAAAAAAGTACACAAATAACTGACTTTCACTTTAATAGTGTACACAACTGCAATGAAATTCTCTATTTGGAGTGCAAATGGCACAATTTAAAATTTAAATTGTTTTCTGTTACCTTCAAGAGTTGACTTAATAGTTAGGTGATTTATTTAACGATGTTATTGTATTTCAGGTTGAAGTTTATTTAAATGTTCATAGTCTCTTTTCATGAGGACAGTTCAAACCAACCAGAACCTTAATACAGTAGCTGTAAATGACTTTGACCGGAGTAAAGTCATAAGTGTATGCCGTGTGTGCATTAAGCTAAACAAACTCAATGGTATCATCACACTGAATAATAACAAAAGGCACAGTCACAGAGGTGGCACTTTATACATTTCAATCAGTGGATGTACTTTATTTTATCTCATATGTTTCAAATGAGATGAATTAGTTACAAATAAGTGCAAAACAGCAGTGTATGTTTACATTTGTACAAAACCTTTAAGGTAGGTGAGTGTTTCACTTGACTAATAACACAGAAAGTGCAACGCTTCAGGTCTCCCAAACTAGAAAACACATTTTTTTCTTGGAAAATGTTTCATTTTTAACAAAACAACAAGTGGACCATCAGAGTTTCCCCACCTTGGCCGACGATTTGACTGAAAAACTCCATCCACGCGTTTAGTCCAATGGAGCGTTGCATGGGAATGAGAGCTGTTCTCCTGTGGAGTTCAGGGAGACATTCAGAAATTAGCCCTGGATAAAACAATAGTACATAATAGAATGCTGTTATGCACACAATTCCAACCACTCTCATGGACGTGATTTGCTATAACCAACTACTCTGATACTTAGTTTGGATCCTAGCCATGGTCATTTTGGGATACTATAAGACAGAAGAGGCATGAGGAGGCCTGAATGTCCTTCATGTTGATTGGAAGCTGTATGTGGCTATACTGTATACACAGTTTAGGAAGAAGACATGGGATTGGGTATGAATTACTTTGACGTTTATTCATTTAGCTTATGTATTTCTCCAAAGCAAATTATTGATGAGGTCAACATAATCAAGTAAATATCAGTTAGACGTCTGTTTTGAAACAAAATACAAGACTAGATTACAAAAATTGATCAAACAAGTGGAAAGTGTTCTAGCCCTTATAGGTAAGCAACCATTAAATTAAATAAAGCACTATACTATTTCAACGTATCCTAGCTATAAAATCAGGCCCATAGCAACTAGAAAGGTATTGACGAAAGAGGAACGTCTTCCAACACTTCTTAACTCTTTAAGAGCTGAATATTTTTTCCAAAAAACACAGTTTTCTAAAAAGAATATAAAGCAATGCTTTCACACATAAATCAACACAAAACATCTGTTGCTATGTGCCGTGGCTGCTGTTGGTGCACGTTTGGCATCTCTGGTGGCAGTGTCTGCACAGGGGCACCTCGATGGTCAGCAGGAATGCACGGTGGGTTGGCTGCCTGGCTGTCTTCGCACAGCAGGTGGGTGGCAGTGGCGGTCGCAGTGTGACGCAATATGGTTTGTACCTCTTGTCATCATAAGTGGTGGTCCTCCCAGGTGAACGCTGCTGAAATATAAGTTGTTTTTTATTCGCTGCGCCCAATTGAGTTCGCCCTTTTGAGGCTCGCCTTTTTGTGCGCACCCTTATTGAAGGTTGCCTGTGCGCGCCCTTATTGAAGTATACCGTCTTGATTGTCCGCTGGCTTGTACGTCCGTAATATACCTTTAATTTTCTCTGGCGGTAATACAGGCGTGCCTGTTGGTAATATGCCTTTAATCTCCTCTGACAGTAATACTGGCTTGTATGTGACTGTAATATGCGTCACTGTATTGTGTACCTTTAATTTCCTCTCGCAGTAATACTGGTTTGTATTTCCGTAAAACGCCTCTAACTTTCTCTGACAGTAATATCGCGCATCGCAATGTGCCCCGCGCATGCGCACTTCACCAGAAGACACCCACACACGGACACCTGGACGCACACAGGGATTTTATTAAAGAGGATTATATTGTGGCATATATATTTCTGAAATATAAGTTGTTTTTTTCTAAAATAAAGTTTCAAGCATGTTTTTACTTGAGATATTGATTGTAATTTCTGTAAGGTATACATGAACATTATAATAATAAGGTAAGGAGACACTGAGACAGCAAAACAGATTGTGAAAAAATCTCCTAAACCACAGCTTACAGATGTTTTTGGCCTCTCTGCTTGTAATGCTATACTTTCATCCTCTGAACTTTTATAATTACAAAAGCAGGCAAACAGAATCAATAAAGTAATTTACAACAGACACCTGTAATTAGTGACTGCAGGATTGCTGGCAAGAATAAAACAATGAACAATGAATATGCCATAATGGCATATCGAAATTTGATTTTTAAAGCAGTTAAAAGAGAAAGCTTCAAAAATCATTGGGATGCACTTCACATTGCTTTTTCTTTAAGCTGATCTTATTAGAGAGTCATTTTCTGCAAAGCCTCTTGAGTATTTTCAGCTCTTTCACAGATAATTACTAAATTAATACACATTAAATACTATGGGAACGGATGGTGAATTATTCAGAGGGAGGCTTTGTGTCTTTCCCTTGAAGCTGAGTCTGCAAAAGCAGGGTGGATTTATGGCACACTTAATTCACAAGCAAAAAGATCGATAAACAAGACATGGGGCCAACCCTACCTTGATAACTCCAAGCCCCCAATACATCATAACACACCTCTCTCAGACGTATATATCATTTGTTTCCAAACAGTTCTCTGATACAGTTTATGAGTTTGTGCAGAATAAACTGCAACCTCCTCGCCTGGGATAAGCATGAATAAAGAAAGCTCTTCTACACACAGAATAAAATGAAATCAAGCATATGCTATTCTTACAGTGTAGGGATTCAGCCATTTCTGAGGCACTTTCATTAAAAAAGTAGAAAGGAATTAACTTCAGAAGTACTGGCTAGAAGTTTGCTAACAACAGTTTGAATGCTTGAAAATAATACAATTAAATTGTAAGATTAGTAGGCCTAGATATCAGTAAGCTGCATAAATGCTGATTTTCAATTATACTACAATCAAGATGAAGTGTGCTGCTGGTTTAAGCAGCTACTGTCAAAAATCAATCCTGAAAAAACAGTAGAGAAAATGCTGACAAGGAATTATATCAGCATAGTTTTTAACATAGTCAAAGATAACTGAAGTGAGTGACACCTGTAGCTAAGATTCAGGAGGAGGCTGTAGATGTACTGTAGATTTATTTTTTGATTAAGTTATAGCACAGCCCAAAACACAAGTTGATTTTGTAGACTTGCTGTGTGTTTCGTTTCAATTTCTGAACAATCACTTATTTAAAATTTTTGAGTCTCTAACAGCACATACAGTAGTGTGGGGGGGCATAAACTACAAAGCTGCCCTCCTAAACCTGCAAGATGCTAATCTTATAAGCAAAAGTGACATTTTGTCTGTTAGTCCTTTAAGCATTTCAACACAGAAAAGCAATTCCAAATTGAATACTTCAAGGAACATACGTGAATTCAGGAGCAGATCAAAAGTTACATTTTGTTAAAAGCAAACCTCTTCCTACGTGTGCAATAGGACTATCACAACAGTTGACCAATGAGACTGTGACATTTGTGTCAGATACTAACAGAAGATGAACACTATGCTTTATCTTTGTGTTCCCCACCAGAGAGACCATACAAGTTAAGCTGGCCGGTGTACTCATCCTCCTTTCTGACAGCTGACGCTGTAGTGGACTGTGTTGAAATGCTGGACACCAGTGTGTTCATCAGTGGATATACTGTAGATACATTTTGGAGCATCAAGGTCAGTTACTTATGCAAAAGTAGCATTTCTATCATTTATCGAGTATGCAATATCAAGTTTCTCCATGAAACATTGAGAAATTTGTAACATTGTGTTTTTTAGACTTCCTAAGTCCAGTGTACTTTACAAAGAAATGCAAATACAATTCCATTGAATACTCTCAGCACTGAAGGATCAACCAGATTACGCTATTGGTGAAGAAAATGCAAAAGATACATAACCGATAAAGAGTCTTCACAATGTAAAAGGTCAAACTTAGTTATAGTACATACTCTGGAGACCCTGGAGGTCGCAGCAAAGAAGAGACCCGAGTGCCATTATGAACAATACTGCACATCCTCTCTCTGACACACCAACCCTGAGGACTTTCAGCCAACGATTCATTCAGCAGAAGTGAATCAAAAAACGCAATGGAGGCTCCTTTATACCAACAGCAATACATCTCCAAGATGCTTCACTGTGACTGTGACAGCCATTTCAGAAGTTTTCTTTCTTTTCAATTTTCTTGTTTTTTGGTCATTCTGGTGTGTTTTCACACCATACTGTATGTGTGTATATATTTTTCTTTCTTTCTTTCTTTCTTTCTTTCTTTCTTTCTTTCTTTCTTTCTTTCTTTCTTTCTTTCTTTCTTTATTTATTTATGATCCTATTTATGCATTTATTTATTTAAAGACCTTGTGTGAAAAGCCCAATTTCCCCCTGGGGACAAATAAAGTTCTATCAATCTAAAGAAACTGGACCCTTGAGAATGAAAATTATGCTTTGCAGTGTTGATGTTGAGAGCGCATTTAAGCAAACAATGAAACCCACTAAATGACTTATTTTGTGAGTATAGCACTTAATCAGATCCAATAACAAGTTTAGAACATCTGCATCTCAACCATCAGAAGTACAGTAGATGGAAAACAATCCACAGGCACAAGTCACCTCATCTGCTAGAAATCAATTTGCTGTCACAGACATTAGTGCATATGAATGTGTGAGATAACCAGCCAGGACACAAACCAAACGGACACCGGCAGTTCTAAAAAACACACATGTTTATAATAATCTGTCCTCAAAGTCCAAATCCCACACACACACAGTGCTGCCAACACCACAACACCCTTCCCCGGGCCTTTCAATGTCCGTGGGCCGCCCTTCCTCTCCTCACTGGAGCTTCGTCCTACTCCAGCACCCGACTCCAGCTCCTCGACTGTAGGAAGGCGGCCCCCTTTATAGTCACCCGGATGTGCTCCAGGTGCTCGCTGACGTTCTTCCGTCATGTTCTTGCCACATGAGCACCCAGAAGCACTCTGGGCGTCCCTGGAAGGTCCTCCATCAACCCTCCCAGGTGTGGTGGAAGTGCAGATATCCCAGGTTCTATGAGGCTCGGGGCACCCCCTGGCGGTGGCCACAGGTCCCAATGGGCTTGAGCCCGTGGTCCCCACACTATCCAGGGTGGTTGCCTCCTCATGGCCCGTGGGATGTATAGTCTGCCTCCCAATCCTTCCAGGCGTCCCAGCTGGGTCTGGCCCCGAGACCACAAATGATTTGAGGGAAGTTAGCAGGGTCCTGAGGGCTCCTAGTTTGATGCTCCTACAGATACACAAAAAAAAGTCCATTTTAATTTTACTTAATTGAACAGCCGTGCACTACTATGGCTACAGCTCCTTGAATGGATGGATATACTCCCAGGGGTGTTTTTGAAACTTAAAATTAAAGTGATTTACATTTCAAAAACTGCTGAACTCAAGACAATGCAATGCTAATACAGAAGAATACTGTATTCTCTTTAAAACATTAGGCACTCCAATTTGAACACATAGAGACAGTAATACTCACATTTAACTTGCTTTTCAGGATTTTGGGATTTTTAATAACATTTGATTAGAATCCCAGTTTAATTAGGTAATGTGTTAAAAAAATGCAGGATTCAGCAACCAAACAATGGCCTTTTTTGTCTTCACAGTTAAATTCTGAAATTGTCCACTCAGTAGCAGACAATGCAGGTTAGATAACTTCAACAGTCTGCATAAGAGCAGATGATCTCTATTTTTAATGCTTATTAAACCGTCCTGAGTCACAGGGGAAGGCTACATTCATTAAATTAACTTGAATGCTTAATGTCTGAAGGATGAAGGCCATAATTGAAATTTATTTGATGAAACTGGTGAAAGATTTATGGAATCAGAGAATTTCATTTTGCTTTACTTGATTCTAGGGTTGCAGAAAATTGTGGGAATGAATATTTTACTGAATTATATATCTAATGAGTCCAATAAACTGTCAGGTACTAACGGTGTCTCTTGGCTGGAGTTTTACATTGTGAAGTAACTCCTTCTTATTTAACTAATTCCCTAAATTAACCGATTATTCTTAAGGTTCCCTTTATTATATAACTAGCAAAATACCCGCGCTTCGCAGCGGAGAAGTAGTGTGTTAAAGAGGTTATGAAAAAGAAAAGGAAACATTTTAAAAATAACGTAACATGATTGTCAATGTAATTGTGTTGTCATTGTTATGAGTGTTGCTGTCTTTTATATATATAATATACACACACACACACATAAACATATATATACATATCTACATATATATATATACATATACACATCCACATATATATACATATATATATACACATATCAACATATATATATACACACATACATAAACACACACATATATACATACATACATACACACACACATATATATATATATATATATATATACACAGACACATATATATACATAAATATTTACATATCTACATATATACACATCTACATATATATATACATATATAAACATATCTACATATATATATATATATATATAGACATACATACATACATAGATTGACACATATATATATATATATATCTACATATATATATATGTAATTGTGTTGTCATTGTTATGAGTGTTGCTGTCATATATATACTGTATATATATATATAGCAAAATACCCGCGCTTCGCAGCGGAGAAGTAGTGTGTTAAAGAGGTTATGTAAACATATATATATACATAAACATATATACATATATATACATATCTACATATACACATATCCACATATACATATATATATACATATACAAATTTACATATCTACATATATATAGATATAAATATAGACATACATATATACATACATACATTCACATCTATACTAATAAAAGGCAAAGCCCTCACTCACTGACTGACTGACTCACTCATCACTAATTCTCCAACTTCCCGTGTAGGTGGAAGGCTGAAATTTGGCAGGCTCATTCCTTACAGCTTACTTACAAAAGTTAGGCAGGTTTCATTTCGAAATTCTACGCGTAATGGTCATAACTGGAACATATTTTTTGTCCATACACTGTAATGGAGGAGGCGGAGTCACGTATCGCGTCATCACGCCTCCTACGTAATCACGTGAACTAAAAACAAGGAAGAGATTTACAGCACGAGTCAAACGCGGGAACGAAGGTAAATGACGTTAATTTTTGACTGTCTTTTAATACTGTGTAAGCATACATATTAACACATGTGCAATTAAACGTGTGCATTTATGGGGTGATTTCTCAGGCTTAAAAGCTCACCTTTTATCAAACGCGGGAACAAAGGTAACTGACGTTGTTCACTGTCTTTTAATACTGTGTAACCATACATATTAACACATGTGCAATTAAACATGTGCATTTACGGGGTGATTTCTCAGGCTTAAAAGCTCGCCTTTTACTAAAAAGGTAAATGCAAAACTATTTTCAATCAGTTTAATGAAACGCTCCCGTTAAGGATTGCAATAACATATTCGCGAGATAAAAGAACAAAGTAGGGGGAAATGACGGAAGAGCCGCAAACAGCGAAGAGCAAAAAATTAATTAAACAATTGAGAAGGGAGCGAGTGAAGCATTCAAGCATGTTCATAAGGGAAACAAAGCACGGTGTAAAACGTAAGTTTAAATTAAGTTTATAGAAACGCTCCCGCTGCGGATTGCAATAACATATTCGCGAGATAAAAGTTTCATGAGAAGACACGAGGTATAAACGAACCACACGCCGTGGCGCAACGTTAGGGGCAACAGTTTCAACCATTCTATGATCTGCTTCTCGCAACTGAAAGACGGCACATGGCGGATGTTAGCCGACTTGCTCACCGCAACATTAGGGGCTTCAACTCTGGCGCTGACGCCACATCTCAGTGCCAACACTTTCCAGACTCTACTTAAAAGACACGCCCTCCTCACTGGACAGTTAAAAAGACCAATCAAACTAACGATGACATCAAGTATTACCCAATCAAAAGTAGGAAAGGAGGCATCTTCATAAAATGCGTGTGGGATGATTTGCATGAGACGCTGCTTTAAAAAAAATGATAAAAAAATACGGGAGAAATCCCGTCCAGTATTGATTCAAAACGGGACGCGCAATTTCATTCTCAAATGCGGCACGATTCCGTATTTTAAAGGACGGGTGGCAACCCTACAGTGCCAGGTAACCACCCATACAATCAGATTGTGATTCAGACTAGGAATGCAATGAATGTAATTACCCCGATCTACACACAACGCGAAAGTCTTGCAACATTCAAAGATGATGGTTTGGGATAAGTACACCATACAACATAAAAGAGCTTATGAAGCCTTGAACCGAAAAAAGCAACATCTCAGAGATCGTAAAAAAAAAAATAGGAGGTAATGTCGTTTTACTCGCTGTAGATTTTATTCAAACATTACCAGTTATTCCACGAGGGAGACCAGCAGATGAACTCAACGCGTGTTTAAAATCCATGCTTCTCCCACGCTCGGTTATATGTCGCGTGTTCTCGGGTAGGTACACCAAAAAATGTATACATTTAAGCATGTAATGGACAAACAAAAAATGAGGTATACCCGAGGGCACTGCAGTAGTACTTAATCTAACTTTACTTCTTAAATGTTAATGTTTTACTGTTTAATAATTTATACGCTTCTTATATGTTGTTCAAATTCTTTTATCAAAATACCAGTGACAGCGCAATGCACGATAACATGGAGTGAATACACCATACGCATCCGCCCACGGCTGCCCTGCTGTGCACAGATAGGAGTTGATTCTACAATAAAATAAAATAAACATAAAAAGAGTAATACAATCATCACCCATAAAGCGGATAGTAGACGTGACGTACTATATGTGTACCAGATTTCAAGTCAATAGGTGAAACGGTTTGCGAGCTACAGGTGATTTAAAATCCTGGACAGACACACAAATTGCCATGGTAGCAAATTACAGAAGAAGATTTTACTGTTTAATAATTTATATTTATATGAAATGTGCTTCTTATATATTACTTCATATTCTCATATAATAATGATGTTAATATTTATATTGATTTCTATGTTATTGAAACTACATGTATGTGTGTATATGTATGTATGTATATATATATATATATATATATATATATATATATATATATATATACTAGCAAAATACCCGCGCTTCGCAGCAGAGAAGTAGTGTGTTAAAGAGGTTATGAAAAAAAAAAGGAAACATTTTAAAAATAACGTAACATGATTGTCAATGTCATTGTGTTGTCATTGTTATAAGTGTTGCTGTCTTTTATATATATATATATATTATATATATAATATACACACACACATAAACATTTATATACATATACATATATATACATATCTACATATACACATATCTACATATATATACACACATACATAAACACACACATAAGACTTATTGACTGAAACGGGCTTTCACGAAAACAGTTAGGGCTTTGCTACAGGATACACCCTCCACAAGTTAACCAAGTAAAAATAAAATATATATTTCTGTTTTATTTAAACCTTTTAAGTTCATATGCATAGCCCCATTTGGCTGTTTAATTTTTTTTTTCTTTCTTCAGTAATATTTAATCTCCTTAAAGAAAAACAACATATCCATTTTACTTTTTTTGTATCTGTGTAGTAATATTTTAGTGTAAAAGAATAACCAGTATTTAAACCTTTTATGTTACTTTATACATTTATTTCACACAATGTTGAAAAATTAATAAGAAAGCTACATATTTTGGCAGCTGCTGCTTTCATTTTCAATGAAATGAAAAAAGCTCTCCAAGAGAAAACGTCAATGAAGAAGAAACAGTTTGCACTATCTAAAAAGGAGAAACCCTCATTTATAAAAGTTTGCTGCAGATGACTTTAACTGAAAATAAATGAATAGTTCCTATGTGTATAATACATATTTATCTATTTGACTTATGCCTTTATTCCACCAACTTACAACATCTGAAGTACAATTTGTTACATTACTTTTGTTTTTTGCAGCACAGGCAGGTGAAGTGACTTCCTCAGGGTCACACAGTGGTGTCAGTACCAGGATTTGAACTGACAAGCTCCGGGTTTACTGAAATATTACTGAAGAAAGAAAAAAAACGAAAATGGGCAAATAGGGCTATGCATACAAATGTCCATCCATCCATTATCCAACCTGCCATATCCTAAATACAGGAGCCAATAAGTAGATATGTATATATACAGTATATATATATATATATATATATATATATATATATATATGTGAATGTATGTATGTATATATCTATGTCTATATATATATATATGTAGATATGTAAATTTGTATATGTATATATATGTTTATGTGGATGTGTATATACGTATGTATATGTAGATATGTGTATATGTAGATATGTATATATATATGTTTATGTATATATATGTTTATGTGTGTGTGTGTGCATATTATATATATAAAAGACAGCAACACTCATAACAATGACAACACAATTACATTGACAATCATGTTACGTTATTTTTAAAATGTTTCCTTTTTTTTTCATAACCTCTTTAACACATTACTTCTCCGCTGCGAAGCGCGGGTATTTTGCTAGTATATATATATATATATATATATATATATATATATATATATATATATATATATATATATATATATATATATATATATATATATATATATATATATATATATATATATATATATATATATAATGGGCGGCATGGTGGCGCAGTGGTAGCGCTGCTGCCTCGCAGTTAGGAGACCCGGGTTCGCTTCCCGGGTCCACCCTGCGTGGAGTTTGCATGTTCTCCCCGTGTCTGCGTGGGTTTCCTCCGGGCGCTCCGGTTTCCTCCCACAGTCCAAAGACATGCAGGTTAGGTGGATTGGCGATTCTAAATTGGCCCTAGTGTGTGCTTGGTGTGTGGGTGTGTTTGTGTGTGTCCTGTGGTGGGTTGGCACCCTGCCCAGGATTGGTCCCCTGCCTTGTGCCCTGTGTTGGCTGGGATTGGCTCCAGCAGACCCCCGTGACCCTGTGTTCGGATTCAGCGGGTTGGAAAATGGATGGATGGATATATATATATATACATATCTACTTATTGGCTCCTGTATTTAGGATATAGCGGGTTGGATAATGGATGGATGGATATTTGTATGCATAGCCCTATTTGCCCGTTTTCGTTTTTTTTTTCTTTCTTCAGTAATATTTCAGCAAACCCGGAGCTTGTCAGTTCAAATCCTGGTACTGACACCACTGTGTGACCCTGAGGAAGTCACTTCACCTGCCTGTGCTGCAAAAAACAAAAGTAATGTAAGAAATTGTACCTCAGATGTTGCAAGTTGCTGGAATAAAGGCATAAGTAAAATAGATAAATATGTATTATACACATAGGAACTATTCATTTATTTTCAGTTAAGTCATCTGCAGCAAACTTTTATAAATGAGGGTTTCTCATTTCTCAACAGTGCAAACTGTTTCTTCTTCATTGACGTTTTCTCTTGGAGAGCTTTTTTCATTTCATTGAAAATTAAAGCAGCAGCTGCCAAAATATGTAGCTTTCTTATTAATTTTTCAACATTGTGTAAAATAAATTTATAAAGTAACATAAAAGGTTTAAATACTGGTTATCCTTTTACACTAAAATATTACTAAAGAGATACAAAAAAAGTAAAATGGATATGTTCTTTTTCTTTAAGGAGATTAAATATTACTGAAGAAAGAAAAAAAAATAATAAAACAGCCAAATGGGGCTATGCATAGGAACTTAAAAGGTTTAAATAAAACAGAAATATATATTTTATTTTTACTTGCTTAACTTGTGGAGGGTGTATCCTGTAGCAAAGCCCTAACTTTTTTCGTGAAAGCCCGTTTCAGTCAATAAGTCTTAAAAAAAGGTGTAAAGATATTGACAATAAGCTAAGCAAACCCAGGAAGACATGGAATCGTTTAAATCAAGTATCATTACATCTTCCTTTCTTAAAGAGAAGTAAGGCAGTACTTACATATTTATATATAGACATACATACGTATATATATATATATATCTATATCTGAAGCCGTGCAAGCACACTCTTGAGAATGCAACGTATAGTTGTACAGAAGAAAAGCAATCTTGCCTCAAATGAATGGCAACCTTTTGTAGGTCTATGAACTTAATTTAAACTTTAGGTTTACACGGTGCTTTCTTTCCGAAGTACCTGCACTCATGAATATGTCTGTATGTGTCAGTCGGTCAAATCCATGCGCTTCGCACCGGCGAAGTACCGCTTTTAAATTTTTATTAAGAAGAAAAGAAAACCTTTTTAAATTGAGGGAAAATATACTAATAACAGTTTGTTAAGGATCTGTTTTTTTGTGAAGCTGCCTTCACTCGAGTGATCACTTCGAGCTGACTTGCTGGCTAACCATAAGCGTTACCTGGTAGGTAACCACCCATACAATCAGATTGTGAATCAGACTACGAATGCCGTGAATGTAATTACCCCGATCTACATGTTGTCAAATAAACGAACCACACGCCGTGGTGCAATTTTAGGGGCTTCGCCTGTAGCGCTGACGTCCGAGGTTCGATTCCCGATAGGGAGTGAAGTGAGTGGCTGGTTGCCTACCAGGTAATGCTTATGGTTGGCCAGCAAGTGAGGTAACATCAGCCACGGTGCCTTCAGTTGTGAGAAGCAGATCATAGAATGGTTGAAAATAGTTTACTGTCAAATAATGCAAAGAGTACACGACACGTCTTTCCCCCTTATTCTTGGCTCATCAGGCGTACACACTCACTGCACTCGCTTACGGTAATCGAACCTCGGACGTCAGCGCTAGAGGGGCTTCGCAGCGGTGAAGTATTGCTTTTAAATTTTAATTAAGAAGAAAAGAAAACCTCCGAGGTTCGATTCCCGTAAGGGAGTGAAGTGAGTGGCTGGTTACCTACCAGGTAACGCTTATGGTTGGCCAGCAAGTGAGGTAACATCAGCCACGGTGCCTTCAGTTGTGAGAAGCAGATCATAGAATGATTGAAAATAGTTTACTGTCAAATAATGCAAAGAGTACGCGACACGTCTTTCCCCCTTATTCTTGGCTCATCAGGCGTACACACTCACTGCACTCGCTTACGGTAATCGAACCTCGGACGTCAGCGCTAGAGGGGCTTCGCAGCGGTGAAGTATTGCTTTTAAATTTTAATTAAGAAGAAAAGAAAACCTTTTTAAATTAAGTCTTAAAAAGAGGTGTAAAGATATTGACAATAAGCTACGCAAACCCACCAAGAAATGCTAAATCAAGGCATTTAAATCAAGGCGCAAGTCGAAAAACACCATCCCATAATATTAGTTAACGATTAACACATTTCTATATGTATTGTAAGCATACAATACAACTGATAATATGTTGCGCTTATTTATCTGGTGTACCGACATTTTTGCGCGTTTAACGTCTGAAATCTAACGTGGTTTGTGCCCTTCAGAATGAAAACAGTTTGCATTTACCTTTTTAATAAAAGGCGAGCTTTTAAGCCTGAGAAATCACCCCGTAAATGCACACGTTTAATTGCACATGTGTTAATATGTATGCTTACACAGTATTAAAAGACACTCAAAAATTAACATCATTTACCTTCGTTCCTGCGTTTGACTCGTGCTGTAAATCTCTTCCTTGTTTTTAGTTCATGTGATTACGTAGGAGGCGTGATGATGCGATACGTGACTCCGCCTCCTCCATTAGAGTATATGGACAAAAAACAGGTTCCAGTTATGACCATTACGCGTAGAATTTCGAAATGAAACCTGCCTAACTTTTGTAAGTAAGCTGTAAGGAATGAGCCTGCCAAATTTCAGCCTTCCACCTACACGGGAAGTTCGAGAATTAGTGATGAGTGAGTCAGTCAGTCAGTCAGTCAGTCAGTCAGTCAGTCAGTGAGGGCTTTGCCTTTTATTAATATGTATAGATCACAAACCCAGCATAGGACGTTTTTGTAGTTACCTGAATATCATTCTGAGATATCTTAAATAAAATTAAAGGGAAATGAAAATGGGTATCTCAGAATGAATTGTTATCTTAATATATCTCAAATAAGATCTTGAGATATCTTAAAATAAACAGGAAGTCCAATTGACATGAGGTGAAATTAGCCAAATTGATTTCAGATATCTGTAAATTAGAGACATTTGAAAATGTATTATAATTAGCTTAAAATAATGTTAATGTTGTAAGTCCCTAATTTTGCAGAGTCGTGTCCAGACTCGTCACGTCTGGTTTACTGTCTTTATTCTGTTTAACATTTTGTATATTCTGTATTTATCTGTTTTTAGTGTTCTATGCAGATATTATTTGCATCCAGTGTTCTACAGTATATACCCTGATGTTCTTTCTGCGACATTGTGAAGCACCTTGAGCATAGGAAGGGTGCTATGTAATTTAAATGTATTATTATTATTATCTCTTATATATATTTCTCTTCTGGTTCGTCCTGCTTCCACTTCAAAACCGGTCCCACCCACACGCAGCCGACACGGCATCTCTCGATTCCTATTCGTCATCTTCCATGTCATGCACTATACTGGCCTGCTGAGTGTAATACATCCAACAAGTACTTGAGGTGCTGCCACAACAGTAAAGTAGCTTTACCACCTTTGTGGGAGCCACCTGTGTCTTTACAACAGCTTCTTACACAGCGAACATTACAAAATAAAGCAAAGTCTGCATGCAGCGAAAATGTACTTCTCCAGCTAGATTCCATACTCAGAACCATCAACCCCTTCGCTAAATCATACAAACACATGCATGAAATTGCTCAGTCCAATCCAACAGCATCTGTATGAATGGTGTTCAAGGAAAACCCTGGGCAGGATTTACGACGATACAATGCCTCGACATTGTAGCGATTTTCGTCAGAGAAGATAGCGAAACGCCTGCCAAAAGGGACATTTGCATCTATCCCATACACAACTCTTGTAAACAGATTTCCACGTTCTATATGAATTGTGATCCTATGGTTTACCCACTTTTATTCCCTTACGGAGACATTGGCTGGCACAAAGATTTACAACATGTTCCCAATAAAAGAACCGCCAAGCGAATAAGGCTTACTCAATGCCAATTTTACACGTACAGATTAGCAATGAGGAATACATTTAGCATTTTGCACTCCAGCGGCAAACTATTTCAACAGTACGTTGTAGATGCGTATGTTAAAACAGAGGGCGCGCGTCTCAACTATCTCAGATTACACCAAAAAGATCTACGCGTGGAACAATACAATGTTTGAATACAGATGCACTGCAAGCAAATGCTGACAATAACAACGTATGTGTAGGCAAAATGATCATATTACCATCCACATTTCCAAGAAGTCCAAGATACATGCAACAAAACTATCAGGATGCCATGGCCATAGTACATAAATTCGAAAAGCCTGATTTATTTATCACTTTCACATGTAATCCTGCTTGGCCGGAAATTCTACACGCACACTGCGTCTTTCAAGAAGTATTTATTTCTACTTGATTTCTGAATTCCTTTCTCACCATTTTCTGTTCCTATTCTTACACCGCCGTACGGGGGGCATCGGCTAGTTATTATTATTATTCCTAGTCTAGCTGCAGTCCCTTAAGGGCACAAAGGTGGTAAACTGGGTTGAACACAAGAAGTGAAAATGAACAACAGTCCTAATCATAGACGCAGCCTACTGATAGAGGTTCCTAAGTTTGAATACGCAGGGTACAATGTGGGCAGTGTAAGACAGACAGGTAAGAGGTTACAAGAAACAGTTTTATACAGTAGCTGGTTTTGATATTTCTTCCTTTCCCCTTCTCACTAAGAAAGGAGCCTAAGAGGTTTGTTGATACATTTGTGATAGGTGAACATCACAAGTGATCTGATAACACGATAAAACACCTTTTCAGCCCGTATTGCTAGTACAGGGTGACAAGCCATTTAAGTCAATACTACAGTTTAACAAAATCTTTGCACTGTACAGAAAAATGAATATTAAACTAAAAAAAAAGCAGTAATGCATCCAACGTTTGACTGAAAAAGGTCTGATTCATTTAATAAATACAGATACATCTATGGCAGTTCAAAGAGCAAATTTTCAAAGTATTTTTGGCTTTGAATTATCTTGGAAAACAATTCCAGTCTGCAAACATGTTTTAATGATAGCATAGCTAAGAAAGAGACTTACATTGCTAACTTTTATAATTGTCAGTAATTATGAAAGAAAATAGTTGCACTTCAAACATGTTTCTGCTTTAAGCACAAGCATTGACTTTTATGTTTTGAGGAAATTGGATTGATAAACGTTCTGTAAATAAATGATTAAGACTGCACGCTAAAGATTTAAAACTTCTGGTCTGTTTCCCACAATTACTTTAATGAAGGAGTTTTCTTAAAATGTTATTATTTTATATTCTTAAAGTATTACAGGTGAAGAAAGTAACAGTGTCTCCAAGGTGAAGAATAGTGGAATGCTTGCCATCTGATGTTCATTTATATTTTTGGATTGATTATAGCCAGTGCTTGAAAAAAGTCTCAGGCAAACACCTGCTTCAGTCATTTGACTATAACCAAATGCATTTAATGTCTGCGTTGAAGAACATCTTTAAGAGAGAAAAACAACCAACATAATCACATGTTAGCCTAAAGAGTATATCCTGCATCTGTAATGTTGTTCTGATTGCGCCCCCAGTGTTGATCTGAACAATGCTGTAAGCAGCTACTGTACATCGCATTCTGTGGGAACGCCATAACAACTCTGGAAAGGCAGGCAGTGTCTAACAACCAACAAGTGTGCACTTTGGGTGAGGAAGAATGCCTTTCTTCTAAGATTTCAGTTTTGCCCTACTTGTACTACAAGGCGCAGGAGTTTAGTTTCCGCTATGGCACACATATTTTTAATATAGGTACACTTTGTATATTGTTGTACTTTAGCAGGCCCTTACTCACAAATGGTCAATTTTGTAATTTTGCTACATGGAATATCATCCGAACTCCTATTATTTTAGCTTTTGTCACATTGCTTACTTGCCAACTAAGTTTTCTCATCTGGAAGAGTCCCACACAAGCTTTTTTTTTATTCAGCGACCAGAAGGTGTGTTGTATTATCTGAAGCTACAGAAAACTAAGTAAGCCAAATTGGAACTCTCCCACTATTCTATTGGATTTTTTGCAGAATTTCTTGGTCACCACTTTTGCTTTTTCAGTCTATAGATTTGCCTTTTGTTGGTCTTTATATTACAAAAAGTGTTGCTGGTGGGTCAGAACAGCAGTGAGTCAGTTTAAAATGTACAAAGGCGAGAACGGTATCAATCACCTTTGCACTGTGGCAGTTTTGCTATTTTATTTGATTCCTAACAATAAAAAGCTGTCTAGTCTTCAGGGCAAACTGTTACAAATTAGTAATGTGAGTGATTTATATTATCTGTACTAGTGAGGCACTACATCATCTAACTCACCCTTAGCACAACTGATCAGTTTATAAAACACGGTTCAAACATGTTGCATTAGTGTCCATTGACAGACCTGCAGTTAAAGTAGTGCACTGTTGCTGTGAAGCAGCAATTCACTAAAATTCCAGAAAACCAACAGAAATTCTTTTGTTTAAAAATACAAAGATGAATATACAAAACAAGCTAGTTTGCTAAATCCAATGTAAAATAATACAACAACCACATTTATTTCTATAGCACATTTTCATACAAATGATGGAGATCAAAAAGTGCTTTACAGGATGAAGAAAGAAAAAAGAAATATATATAAGAAATAAAATTAGACAACACTAATTAACATAGAATAAAAGTAAGGTCCGATGGCCGGGGAGGACAGAATAATATATAAAAAAAAAACTCCAGACGGCTGGAGAAAAAAAAAAAATCTGCAGGGGTCCTGAGGCCACGAGTCCACCCAGCCCCTCCTAGCATTCTACCTCACATAAATGACCCCACAATCAGTCCTCATGGTGTTCAGGGTTCACATGGAAGAACTTGATGATGACGGTCATGTGGGCTTCTGGTCTTTAATCCATCAATGTGCTTTGATCAGGTGGTGGTGGCGCAGATCATAGAAAACCAGAAAAAGAACAACAGAGAAAGTAGGGGTTAGTATGGATTTTGGATATGTATATACAGAGTATCAGGGTTACACTAAAATGAAGCTATGAGTAAGCCATGTTAAAGTAACGGGTTTTTAGCAGTTTTTTAAAGTGCTCCACCGTATCACCCTGGTAAATTTCTATCGGTCAGCTATTCCAGATTTTAGGTGCATAACAGCAGAAGGCTGCCTCACCACTTCTTTTAAGTTTAGTAATAATTAAAATCGGTTAATTGGATCCAGAGACCTTATTCATGCAGATGGATGGATGGATAGATGGGATGATAACATGAGGCAGCTCTTACAAACCCTTTTTCAGCTGGGTTACATTATCACTGTTATTTTTTGCAATTCTCACATCTTTATGCATATCTGTGAAACAAGCAGTGCTATCCTGAAAAAAGTGACATCTGTTGTTTTTGAAAAACATCTGTCTTGCTGGAATTTGTTGCTAAGGAAAAGCATCCTTCTTCTGCTCACCTTGACACACTGCAGTCACAGCATAACTCCGCAGTCACTGGGGGAAGTGTAGTTACACACACTGATGGATAGCTGGGGAGATTTTGAGTTTGATCACTTAGGTTTGAATAGATAACTCAATAGCTGTGACAAATATACACAGACGAGGGCAGGTTTAAAGGTTGTTTGCGTTGTTCTGATAGGATTAATTTATTTATTTTTGTGACTATACTGTATAATACAATTTTATTTGCCTGAGAACTTTTTTTAAGAACAGTTTGTTCTGAATATCCTATTAAGTTAAATGGATTACTTGTTAAAATAGGTTAATGTTTTTTTGTAAAAAACCTGTTGTAAAAGGTAATAATATATTGATGGATATAATTACATTTTAAATAATTTCAAGTCTTTTTATTTGTTTTTGCCTTTTGTCTTCTAAGTGATATTGTGACAATTTTTATTCATTACAGTTAGAATAGGATTTAAAAAAAAAACAGCATTGCCATTTAATGTAATATATAAAAGCAAGCTTTATTTTACATGGTGCTTTTATGTAGTGGACTAGATGTGATTTTGGCCTACACATACTGTGTCAAGCTACTGTTAGTCTTCCAGCTTGGATGAACCTCAAAAGCTGATGCTAACCCACCTACCCCACCTGAAGTCAGTTTCCCAAATAAGAAATCAACCAAATGAGGGACTAAACTAAACCAATGAAGAAAGATGGAAGACCATAACATAATATGAGAAGGGTCTATAAGCACATTGCAATGATTACGGAGATGGGACAGAAACACCATGAAGGACGAGCAGTTTGAGCCTTTTGACAACTGGCACTGTTGTTCACTGAGACAATACTGAGGCACCTCACTGCTTTAACAGTTAAGCCCTATCATGCAGGAATTTGTATTATTTATCAAGTCAAGTCAAGTCAAGTTGGGGAGCATGCACTGGTACAGCGCGTTGTCGCACCCACTACACGCCAAAACAACTCAGGATCCCGGTTGGCAACCCGCCAGGCAGAGATGCGGTCCGGTCTCGCCCTCCGGAAATAGATAGACAGACAGACATAGATAGATAGATAGATAGATAGATAGATAGATAGATAGATAGATAGATAGATAGATAGATAGATAGATAGATAGATAGATACTTTATTAATCCCAAGGGGAGCAGGACGGTGACAGCAGTCTGTCGCTGAAGCTGCTCCTCTGTCTGGAGATGATCCTGTTTAGTGGATGCTGTGGATTCTCCATGATTGACTTGAGTCTGCTCAGCGCCCGTCGCTCTGCCATGGATGTCAAACTGTCCAGCTCCATGCCTAAAATAGAGCCTGCCTTCCTCACCAGTTTGTTAGGTGTGAGGCGTCTCTCTTCTTTATGCTGCCTTCCCAGCACATCACTATGTAGAAGAGGGCACTCGCCACAACCGTCTGATAGAACATCTGCAGCATCTTATTGCAGATGTTGAAGGATGCCAGCCTTCTAAGAAAGTATAGCCGGCTCTGTCCTTTCTTGCACAGAGCATCAGTATTAGCAGTCCAGTCCAATTTATCATCCCGCTGCACTCCCAGGTATTTATAGGTCTGTACCCTCTGCACACAGTCACCTCTGACGATCACTGGGTCCATGAGGGTCCAGGGCCTCCTAAAATCCACCACCAGCTCCTTGGTTTTGCTGGTGTTCAGTTGTAAGTGGTTTGAGTTGCACCATTTAACAAAGTCCTTGATTAGGTTCCTATACTCCTCCTCCAGCCACACGATAGCAGTGTCATCAGCGAACTTTTGCACGTGGCAGGACTCCGACTTGTATTGGAAGTCCAACCGTCTATATGCCACAGCCAGGTGTTACATGGGCGACCCCTTGGCCTGGTCCAGCCACTCAGGTCCCCAACAAAGAGGATCTTACGAGCTGGGGAAACACGCCACAATTATTCACCCAAGGCAGGCAAATATGCAGACATGCATAAGAAATGTACCTGCTGTTTGGACCACGGAGAACACCTCCAAAACAGCAGATACAGACTGAATGAGCTACAGATTGACGAGTTCTGATTAATGTGAGATGGTCCTCTTTGCAATACATTGTACACTTTCAGTTTTGTTTTTTTTTTTACTCCTGAATTCCCATTCTCTTGTTTGCAATCACAAGACACCCCTCAGTCTGTGGCTAACTAATTAAATTCCCTAGTGGTGCTGCCTCAAGAACCTTCCATAGGGCGTACAGAAAACAGACTTATTCTAAAAAGGTTACTGTTACCCCAGGTAGCTGGCCGCACTCTCCCCAATCTTATGGCTCGTTCTGCCAGCCATGACAATATGCTTCTTCTCCACATATTCTGTCAGTTGTCTGAATGCCGCATTCTAATATTGTTTCTATTTTGTTGTAGTAATAAAGGGAGCACAAACTTGCTATGTGACTCACTCAAGGTCATGCCGTTAATTAGAGGTTTCGTTAGATCAATGTCTTCTTCAGTTAAATATCTACCGAAAATGGCTTGTTTTGACTTTGGAAATGTATTGTTACAGCATAAGAATTCACATTTAAAATACTGAATGGATAAATATGTGTACAAATCTTTTGATATGAAGCGCTGGCCCAAAATTGAGGAGATCATTTTTGGCCCAGCGCTGTTTCAGCTTTGGAATGGCCAAATGGGGGAGGCAGCTGGACGGATGAGGTCTCCAGGACTCTAAACAAATCCAAATCTTATTACGTGATATCATCTACTGTTAAATTCTGCTCTGTACTTCTAAAATTCTTATTTTTATACTGTATTGAGGATTTGTTCTGTTCTGTGTATTGTATTGTATTGTATTGTATTGACTCCCTTCTTTTGACACCCACTGCACGCCCAACCTACCTGGAAAGGGGTCTCTCTTTGACTGCCTTTCCGGAGGTTTCTTCCATTTTTCCCTACAAGGTTTTTTTTGGGGGAGTTTTTCCTTGTCTTCTTAGAGAGTCGAGGCTGGGGGGCTGTCAAGAGGCAGGGCCTGTTAAAGCCCATTGCGGCACTTCTTGTGTGATTTTGGGCTATACAAAAATAAATGGTATTGCATTGTATAAGAAAACTATGATGACTTTCAAGGGGATTGAATACTTTTGCACATCACTTTATAAAAGGATTGGTCTAAAATTCATTATCTTAGCCATTATTCCACACTCATCTGATATGAAATGCTTGTTCGTGAAAAATTAAATTAACATTCCCTTATTCAGGAATATATTTATTTTTATTTATGATTACAATCAAATAATTTTGAGTTTTTACCATGTTAAGCTAATATTATTTGATTTTGGTCAGTAATAACATAATGAAATTGTATTGTCCTCCTGCTGATTTAGAAATGGCTGCGTTCACTGATCCAGTTCAGTGTTTCAAGGTGCAAGAGCCTATACCAGCAGTGCTGTATGCAAGGCAGGAACAAACAGCAGAGCAGTCCATCGTAGAGCACCCTCACATGTGTATACACACACACACACACACACACACACACGCAGTCATGCTAGGCCTGTTCAGAGCTATGGGTCCTCTAGATGTAACAAGTAAGTTGAGAAACACAAAGAAAATGGCCAAACTTGATAGACAGAAATGACTGGGATGTCATTCACGTCTTTGACAAAATTGAGGAGATCATGTAAGCAATTCAAGCAGTTGTTCCTGAATAGATAGCAATGTTTTAAATTCACATAATCATAATTACAGGACAAAATAAGAAAAAAGGATACACTAAAATGAATGTCCGCCATATGCTGGACTGGTGCATCATTCACATTTGGTTGTTGTCTTATGGCCAAGGCTGGTATGGTAGGCACTGGTTCCCTGTGACCTTGTACTGAATAAACAGGTTAGAAAATTGGGTTCATTTCTAAAAATGAATTATGAAATATAAATACTGTGCCACAAATTAACTACATAAGACACATTGAGGACATTTCATTACAAAGGAATTGTCACATACAAATAAGAAATGATATTCACAAGTTAGATCACAATACAAACTACTGTATATAAGGCATAACTTAATTCTCATGCTGCACTGCTTGCAGAGAGCCAGTATTCTTTAAAGATGTGTCCCTGTATGTTTTTATTTACTTCACTTTTAAACTAATAAAATGATTATTCAGTACTTAGGGAAATGGTTTAAATTGCCTCAGCTGCTATTGTAACACCTAGTGAACCTAAACTTTCAGATAAGAGCGAGCAGGTGAGTTCTGTTGTCCGTTTTGCCTTGTTTTCCATTATCTTTTTTTTAGATTTATTTTTCCTCAGTTCATGTTTTTTTCAGGTCATGGCACATTTATGTGAATCCGCCTTCTCTCCTGCTTATTGTGATATTTTGGCAGGAGTTACTCAGACTCTGGTAGCTAGAGAAATTCGTCAACAGATGTTCTGGGTCACATCACTTTCCTAGTCATAATTTACTTAACAAGTCATTTTTAAACAGACAATTTAAAATATGATAAAAATTCACACAACTTTTTCCACTTCAAAAGTGGAAAATTGGCTTAAAGCACATAACAAATGTGACTGCATCTCCTGCAACACCATTCTGTGACATGCTGTAGAATTTGTTGCATTGAATCGTTTAAGCTCTTATTTACTGTAGTTTCACTAAGTTGATTTTGCCCCTTATAAATTGTCATATTTATTTTACAGCACATGTTTAGGGTGGCACTGAGGTGCTGCTGCCTCACAGTAAGGAGACCAGAGTTCACATCCAGTCTGCACTGTTCTCCCTGTGTCTGCATGGATTTGCTCCGGGTGCTTCAGTTTCCCCCCTCTATCCAAAAACGTGCAGATTAGGTGAACTTGCAATGCTAAATTGGCCCTAGTGTGTGTTTGGTGTGTGTGTGTGTGTTTGCCCTGTGATGGTCTGGCACTCCATCCAGGGTTTCTTCCCACCTTGCACCCTATGCTAGCTGGGATAGGCTCCAGCAAACCACTCTGATGTCGATTAAGTGGTTGGATATGTCAGCACATGTTACACATGTTAACTAATTGGTTTTCTCCAATAATCCAAAAACATGTAGATAAGATGGATTGGCAATATTTGGATGTGGGTTTGATTGGATTGATTTGTGCTTATGTGTTTACTTAGCAATGGGCTGGTGCCATGTTTAGGGACTGTTCCTGCCTTGCACCTGATGATTGTTGGGATTGGTATAAGCTGCAGCACGACCCTGCCCTCAATTTGAAAGTTATGAAGATGAAATGATGGATGGATGGATGTTAATGAATTAAAATCCCAAACCAGAATAGGAATAAAGAAAATCAATGAAGTACTGTCATGTATGCACACCATAGGGTCATCTTCCCGGTTCACCCAAAGTAAGTAATACCACCCAGGGACAAGAGAGGGTGCTGCTATTAACAGACTTGTCTCTTTCTTCCTACACAGCCTGCAGAAACTTCCTCTTGAGGGCACCAGGCCCAAAGAAGCCCCGCCCCTTCCTGTCCGCAACATATGAATGCAGAGCAGCCACAGAGATGGTCATCGCCTTCTGATGTGGACCTGACTTGAGTATCCTGAAGCCTGCCTCTTTTGCCTTGTGAAGGAAGACTTTGTTTCTTATAAACTGCACAAGTGAAGTGCCGATTTTTGTTAATTTCTCTTTTGCTGATTGAAAATAAAAGAAATCTGTTGCTGGCTGGCACCCCCAGCATTCCTTGCATCCTGTGATCATTTGTTCACAACGCTGCATTGGAAAATTATAAATCTCATGTGCTAACCTGTTACTACATGTTCTATTATAGGGTAAATATCAGAAAGCAGTAATATAACACTTGACTATACATTTGATAGACCAGCTTTGGACGATGCATTTTTGGATGTTTCAAAGATGGAGTGAAGTGACAGGACCATTCATTAGCCTTAGAAAGCCAAGGCATCGTTCTTTTGTCCCCTCCAAAAATAACATTTTTATTGAACTATACAGAAAAAAGAGAGTTGGGGGATAAATGCAGTGCACCTATGCTAATAGACCAGTATTGATTCTTTAATATATAGATTTATTTAACAGCATTTAAGAATAATGTAAAGTGACATAAAGCCACTTGGTGCAAAACTTTGGGAAATTGTGATGTTTCGTTTAATAGCAAACGTTCCTGTACACATGCATGGCTTAATAAGTTGGATACATATTGTGGTTTATAACTAATTGAAGTGATAATCATTAAAAGCTTGCTACCCCAATTTTGTTTTCTCTTGCTGATGACAGCAATGCACACAATGGAGCCATTCTCATATTTGCTTACCTATGTGACGACAATATATATAAACTATCAGCTTGGATTTTCATTCTAAATGAGTAAATACGTAATACCATAAAAATAAGATAATGTGAAATTGTGGAGAAGTGAGATTGAGGTTCGTGGTGGTGAATAAAAACGGTGCAGTCAGGGTCGGTGGGTCCAGATGTATATGAGAGTTAAGCCAGACGGCCCTCAAATTGCTAATGAAGAAATTGGCTGTTCTTGTTTGCACATGGAGGTGTGATCACCTGAACTATTTTCCTCATTGATGTTTTGTCCATCGATAGGCGGAGCTCACCTGCACCTATAATAAGTGAAAGGATTCCTGACCAGAATAGAAAAGGGAAGAAAACAATTCATGAAGAGGCGAGCATGTGTGGTATGGGCATTGTTGATTGGTTTGAAGAAAACAGTGCTGATGGCAGGCGCGGAGGTTCTGGGGAGTGGCAGGTTTGAGTCTGTTAAGCAAATAAAGGAGAGCAGATGAGATTGGGGAGAAGCTGCTAGGACTTTTTGCAGAGATAGGAAGATCTGAAGTGTGGGGGCACAAGGCCCAGGGAAAGCTATGGATAGCAGAGGAGGTGGCAGCTCCAGAACTGTGGCAACCACAATCGGGTGCTGTGTGTGGCTGGGGCAACTGGGAGAGGTCCAGTTCATATATGTGCTGATGGACGGAGGTAGCAAACTGGTGATGTGGCAAGCTGCGCTAAGGAGATCCGGAGTGATGCCCAGTTTAAGGGAATATCTAGTACTGCACTTCAAGACACTGTATGGTTTCATCATGGATTATTTATTTATTCAACTGCATCCCACTTTTCTTTGGACACTGTTATAAATAAAAGTGCTAAGAACTGTTGATTTGCAACATTAGTTGTTGTTGTGTGTTCTCATTCTCCCTGGTCCATCTCGGTCTATAACTATTGATATCCTGGGTGCAAGGACATTATGCCAATTGCAGGCAATGCAGGCATCAAAGAAGTTTACAAAATATATGTTTACATGTTTTCAGTTGTATCTAGATTTTTTAAATGATAATTGTAATGTGCAATCATAATTACATAAAACATAAGGTGAACAATTTATCTACCCATTTAAAATTGTTCTTTAGATAGCATTTTTTCACATATTTTATCACTTATGACACATTCCAAATGTTTTCAATCTTCGTACTTGTTATCATTGTATGATATGCTCTCATATCTGTTGCCAAATGTGATTAAGCAGACAAAAACAATGAATTATGTAGGTCACTCAATTTACTGAGAACAAGTCATCATTTTTAATCATGTTAAACTGAGTATGATATGCACCTCTTTAAATCTATGCCTATTGAATTTTATTATCTCAAGAAAGTGGGGCTGTGTCTTAGGTACACTGGGAATTGTCCCTTCTTCACTGAGTCTATGTTCAGGATTCATTTCTTACCTGACATTGTCATTCTCAGTAAAATTTTGCAATGGTTTCTTTTCAGGGCTCACACTGTTTAAAGACTGTCAGGTTTGTGAATTGGTGTTTGGTGCACCCTATGACATACTAAAATCTCGTCTATAATAATATAATAATAATCTTGCTCTGGCCTTGAATACTGAACTGCTATATTTTGAGCTGGCACCTGAAAAGGTGCAGAAAATTGAGATAATCAGAATCAAGATAGGTAGGCTGTGACAATTGGTGCCTAAATATAAATGAAATTAATTAAACCATTTTTCTGCAGCAAATTTCCTTGGTTCACTGGTGACCTTGTTCATCCAAATTTTTCCCTGCATATTCTAATGTAGCCAGCTTAGACAAACTTTTTTTCCCCCAGTACTCCATGATGCTCCATAGTGGCCATGTGGGATAGGGATGTCACTTCCTGATCTCGTTACCTGTTCGGTTTGCATTGTGCATTCATATTGTAAGCGTACTCCACCTCACACTTTATGGCACTGCCCAACCTTCTTTGTGAATGCACGAATAATTTAAGATGTGTGATGTCACTAACCATTTGGTATACTAACCGGATTTGCACCCAGAATGCAATTTAAAAAAAAAAAAGCACAGTATTTTTATTTGTGGGGTAGCTGACCATAATAAGAATATTATGAAAATACTTTGTTGTTCTGATTCGATTCCTGGCATGTTGTGTCTTCACTGCCGGATTACGCATGTTGTGCTCCTCTGTATGTTGCTCAGATCGGGTAGTGCAAGGGACAGCCCTCTGATTATATAACACTGATGCCTTGCATCACAGGCTCTGCAGATGTTAGTAATAGTGATAAGAGCTCGAGAGATTCAGAGAGAGATAAAGGACTCAGACTATTGTGGACTCGGATTATAAATGAATGTCAGGGAGACACAGTGGTGCAGTGGTTAGCACTGCGGCCTCACAGCTCAGGTCACATTTTTGGCCACAATAATCAGTCCAGCATATTTGACAGACACTTTGCCATCCCTCAGGAACCCTTAAAAGACCACTGCACTGTCATAATCCACTCAGAATTAGTTCAATTTCACCTTTCCAATTAGCCAAAATTCCTGAACATTTCCACTTTTTCACCAACTTAGTGGGGTTCTCTCATCACTAATAGATAATGTAAGATAAAGTTGAGACCACAATAAACATTTGGGGGTACCACCCTGGTAACTCCATATAACTGAATGGCTAAGAAACAAAAGAAAACATGCAACAATTGTGGAGATGTCTTCACAGACGTGAGTTCATAACAGAACTGATTCAATATGGCTGATCTTCCGGCTTTAAGTCCTTCCGGCAGGAAGAGGCGGGTCCATGTGGACAGACACTGGAAATGACATCAGTGATGTTACAGCCGTCAATCTTTCAGTTGGTAGAGTGAAGAAGAGAAGAGGCAATAAGACACAGAGTGATGGGGAATTACAGTCACTAGAGCCTTTAAGCTCTCTCCTATGTGCCTGTGCGTGACAACAGATAGAAAGTATAGACAGTACTTTATTTGTCCCAAAAAGGAAATGTATCTTTTTATAGAAGCTCAAGAAGTATTATATCAAACAACAGCAACAGTCAACTCTAAAATACATTCAAAAATTACAAGAAAGTAGATTACGTCTGACTTGGCTAAAGAAAAAAAGAGCAGTTACCGTCACAGTAAAGTGTTATAAAGATGGATTGCCATTAGTACAGAGTAGCCCCGGTCGTGTTTCTTGACACAATTACGTCACCAATCCTTTTCATTTGTGGTTCAATTACTCCGCTACCCAGGGAAAAACAAATGTGGTGAGTTTCTGACGTACCTAGTTTACATTTCTCTGGTTTAGACAGTTAAACCAGTATCCTTCAAACCGTTTAGTATCACCTGAAGGTGTGCCAAATGGGAATCTCGGTCATCGTGAAAAGTTACAACATTATTAAGCTATGCACCAGAATAATCAGAATGCAGGTGTAATAAGAGATCCATCATTTGTTAAAATGCGAGGAAAGCACCTTGAAGTCCAAATGGGAGCTTTATAAGTTCAAATGAACCATCTGGGGAGTGGAAAATGCAGACTTTCTCAGTACTAGATTTCCAGTATTTCTTAGAAAGATCCAAGTTAGAGACATACGCTTGCTGATTGATCCAATTTTTTAAATCGCTTATTAACAAGGGGTCATTGGGAATGCATCAATTTAAAAACTTTACTCAAAGATCTAAACTATATGCAGAACTATATAGTTCCATCTGGTTTTGGGATCAGTATGAATGGACTAATCCAATCACTCCTGCTTTCAGGAATTACACCCAGTTCAAGCATTTGCTATTGTGTGTGTGAAATTGTGTTTTCTCTGTAACTGAATTGGCTCTCTTTGAAGCGTTTTTCACCCAGTATGTCACAATATCTATCCTTCTGCATAGTTTCACTCTTAGAAGAACTTTGATTCTTCTGCAGAAGTAAATATTACTGCATTTAGACCTCTGTTCGAGTATTTTTTTCTCTTATGTAATCTAGCCATAGCAGTAAAAAGAACCATTATAGAAGCCCACTTATACTTTTGGATTTTATATTAAAAGAAAAGTAGGACATATGTGAATTACAATTGAAATGTGTTCTGTATGTTTTGTAACTTGTGCTCTTAAATTTAGCTAATATTTAATAAAAATGATTAAGTGTGATAAAATGAACATTATAATCTAAAGTTAGTGCTTCATGACTTCAGCTAGACTGGCTGACAAAAAAGAGACCTAATCCTGTGTACATTCCCATAGAGTGACTGTAACCATTGTACACAATATACTTGTAGCCATATCATTGCACCTGCTCATTTTTTATAACATGTCTTTTAAACAACATTTCAGCCTGTCTGGGATCTCTGAACAAATCATTCACTCTAGTCCACAACAATCCAGTTATCTGATTTTCCAAGCAGAGGAATCATGTCCACAGATTTTTATCAGTTTGAAGTGAGTTTTATGTTACTAGGCTGTCAAAATACGGTATAAAACCTGTCCGCTTTGCTGCTTTGATCAGAGTGATGAGCAGAACACCTGTGTAGGAAGAGAAACCTTATGATGAGTGAGGAGGAATGTTATACAAGGGCAGATGTTTGCAGTATAGCGTCAACCCCCCCATCCCCGTTCCAGTTTCAAATGTGATAAGCACTGTTCAGTTATACAACTTACTATTATTACTACAAATAATATAAACCAAACAGACCCGTCTAAAAAAGTTAAATATTAATATCCAGCTTGAGAAGAACTTGCCCTGAAATGTCACCATTATTACATATTTCATGCAGATATTCACAGGATTTAAAATGTTTATAGGTTAATTTGTGATGGTTTTGTCAAAACTGACAGCATAAAGTGTAGAAATCAAAATAATACTAAGCCAAATTATATGATCTGTCTTTAGATTCAGTAGATAACATAACTGCTTCTCCTGGGCATAATTTTATTAGAAGTGACCAACCAAAGTACACCATTATTGAATTTTTAAACTTTTGTAGTAGTATCAACTGCAAAATTATTAAAACTAGGTGGAAGGCAACACATTTTTATAGATTTCAGAAAGCAAGAGACCGACCAAACTCCGATCAGTATCAGAAAGGATCCTGTGGGGAAGATTTGCATCCTTCTATTTGTGATCTAAAATGGGCACAACACAGCTTGGCTATTGTCAAAAAGGCTCACTATTTTCAGTACCTGCTCAGATGTTAGCAGAAAACTCAGATGTCTCCATCATTTCTACAGCTAAACAGTGGACATCATTTTTGCTAGGTCCTATACTTCCTGTGGACCACCTCTTCAGGACCACAAAGCACTGCAGAGGGTGCTGAAGTTGGACTAAAATACTACTGATACACAGTTCTCTTCTAATTAGGACATAAATGGGTTAACCAGAAAGTTTTGCATGGCAATTTTTTTTAATGCTAGTAATATAATATTAAACTTTTTATGTATGCACATTGGATAACCAGATGTTTTTACCACCCATCTTATTTTTTTGTATGATTTCCGCCAACTTCATCAGCAATTTGTTTTTATCTGAACCCAGCATTTGTAACCACGTCTTCCGTTCTTCAAGAACCTTCATAACTCCCACAGACTTTTCAGAAATTGGGCTCCAATGAGTTGGAAATCTAAGGAAGCTAAATCTGAACTTTAGTGGAAGGTGGGGTAGGAGGAATTTGTGTAAGAGCCGTCGTCCCACGTTTAATCACTGCATGACACCATTATGAGTGCCAACTGTACCTGTTATACAAAGAAGATTATTCCACGATGTTGCAGGTAACAGGCTGGATGTTTCAAAATGACCACACAATATTTTATAGACATTTACTGTTAACTCTCACTGAAGGATCAATAATGTTGAAGGACTTCATGGGCAACTCTTCTATATAATGTGCTGCCATAAAGAGACAAACAGCAAGCATCAGCTATGCTGCACAGTCACTTTTCTCCTCCGTTCTTTCTAATGAATGGTACAGGATCTTTAGTGCTCACATGACTAGTTTGCATGAGAGTTTCTTGTCATTGCCAATGTAACACCTCCCAGGCTGTGGGGCAGTGTTAGCAGTAAAGTTAAATGAAAGCTGCAACCAGCAAATTAGAGACAGTGAAACCGTGCTGCCTTTCTCTGTAGCTGCGCTCATTTGAATCTAGATACAGCTTTAGTTTTAAATTACTGTCAATTTCTTTCACTGATAACATCCAATGTAAAATTGTGCTTAAATGCACACATGCCAAAATCTTAACAATTTTCGGCCTATTTCCCACTTACCTTTTCTGTCAAAAGTTCTTGAGCGTGTTGTAGCCTTCCAACTCGCCAACTACTTAACCTCTAATAACTTGATGGAACCCTTTCAGTCAGGTTTCAGGGCGCGGCACAGCCATGAAACTGCTCTGCTATGGGTAACCAATGATTTGCTTATGGCAGCAGACTCTGGACAAACCAGCATATTAATTCTGTTAGACCTCAGTGCAGCATTTGACACTCAGGTCAGACATGACATTCTACTGTCCAGAATGGAGAACATGCTGGGTATCTCTGGCACTGCCCTCCATTGGTTCAAGTCCTATCTGACTGATGGGCAAGAGTTTGTTAGTCTTGGCAAGAGCAGATCCAGCTCAGCACCACTCACATAAGGAGTCCCTCAAGGCTCTGTCCTCGGTCCTCTTCTCTTCTGTATTTATATGCTTCCCCTTGGCCATATTATTCGTGGCTATGGACTGGGTTATCATTTTTATGCAGACGATACTCAACTCTACTTCAATGTTAAAAGTGCAACTTCATCAGAGCTTTCTCAGCTCATAACCTGCCTCAATGAAATTAAAACCTGGATAGAGCAGAACTCTTTAAAATTAAACTGCAACAAAACTGAACTCCTGCAAATTGGGACTAAAGTGCTACTTAATAAAATGAGCTCCTTCCCAGTCATCTTGACAGTGATCTCATCAGACCTGCCTCTACTGCAAAGAATCTTGGTGTAATTTTTGATTCCTCCCTCTCTTATTCCACCCACATAAATCACATTAAGAAACTTTCTTACTTTCACCTATCCCGATTTCACATATCCCGTGTTCGCTCCTTCCTTTCCCTTTCTAACGCTGACAAACTTGTCCATGCTTTTATCACATCCCGCATTGATTATTGTACCTCACTGCTGGCAGGTGCCCCTTCTAATCTCATATCACAGCTCCAGCTTATTCAAAACTCAGCTGCAAGAGTCGTGACACGGACCACCAACAGTGAGCACATCACACCATCCTGCTCAGCCTCCACTGACTCCCTGTGTCCTACAGAATCGAATATAAAATTCTACTAAAAACCTACAAAGCCTTAAATGACCTTGCGCCAAACTACATTAGTGACCTTCTCCATCACTATGTGCCTGTCCACCCACTAAGGTCCTCTGATTCTGGAAATCTTATAGTGCCCCACACTAATCTACATTCTATGGGTGACAGCAGGGCCTTCAGCTGTATAGCGCTTTTTATACACAAATTGAAAACTTTGTGTAAACCAATTTAGAGATAAAACTGATAAAGAGAAGTACAGAGCTAGAATTAGAGGTCTCCTAACTGGCAGACAGTTATTCAGGTACCACTTTGGGCTTGGGCCATGTTCAGGTTTGTTTTATAATAAGAGAAAATGAATTGTGATTTTTGAATGTTTTCCAATGTATTTTTATTGGAAGAAATGAATAACCCATTTTGCACATTCACATTTTGAATTTTTAAAGAGCCAGGTCTCATTTTAGGCCTGTGCTGGCCAAAACCTGCCTGTGGGATAAGGGGCTAGTTACTTAGGATAAAACTATTTCTAGACACGCTAATAAAGGTCCTGGACTGTTTTGTGGATCTTTTTTTTAAAACCTTGCACTTACGCTTACATTTCTTGTCTTTGTATAACAGCAACATGTTCTAGATCATAACATTGTTACATTTCCTTGCTGAAAGACTAATGCACAAGTGAGGTCTGAACAAGTGCAGAATGAACCAGAGGTCAATGTAAAGAGGGAACAGAAGAAAAGAGCACGTACAGCGAGTAAGATTAGGACAAGAATAAATTGTGGAATACTGAAAATGTGTTGTTTTAGCAGCATCTCTGGTGGCTTGAACAGCAGGATTAAGTTGGATCTTGGCTGCAGAAGAAGTAAGTAAAATTGTCTGTGGGTATACCTGAAAAAAATGTCATGTCTCATCCTTCATAGTGGTGACTGTCACAGTGTATTGAAAATGAATTAAAGTTCAGAAGGCAGGTTTGCTTTCGATAACAGGAATTAGTTTGCAGGTGTAATCTGTCTACCTTCTTAATGTTTCTGCATCCTGAAGAATCTGTCCTACTGTTTATCATATTTTAACGTGTCCCCCTGTATCATGGGAGATGTTGTGGTATACAGTATTTTCCACAAACAGATAGTGTGTGGTTCTAATAAATATCCCAGAGTGATGAAGGAACAGAGAAAGAGGTAAGCATGGAGCTTAGATGTATGATACATAACCACGCATTTTGGGTGAGTCATACATCCTATTTATGCCGAATTCTGAGTGGATCTAAAAAGGTTAAAGGCTAGTCAGACCTATAGTCTCTGTAGTATTTTGCTCATGTGTACATGAAAAGCGGAAGAAAACATGCTGGATATGTGTGTGCAGATTGCTAACATCTATTTTTGTTTTCTCAAGTCATGTATATGTAAACATTAAAATGCTGAGGTGTGTGCTGTGAACAGAGTCCCCCGGGACTCCACTATTTCTTTATTTTTCTTTTTTACCTTAAGTAAATGCTTCCTGAGAAATCCTTACAGGCACTCTCACAGGGGATGATCTTAAAATAAAACAACAGAACATAAAAACTGCCATAAACATGGCCAATATGTGAGGATGCCCTCTGACCTTCCAGAGAACATTTTTTAGTACTCATTTAAAAGCAAGACTTTATGTTATAAAAGAAAAAAAAGCAGTGAAACTACTGAAGAGAAAGAACTGCTGTGGCTGGTTTCAAAGAGCAGACGAGTGAACAGAAACAACAATGACGTCTGCAAGAGGGACAAAAAAAGCCATTAGAACATTGCTTCATTCAAAGATGTAAAAGTATCCCAAAGGAAGA
Source organism: Erpetoichthys calabaricus (assembly GCF_900747795.2). Lineage (NCBI taxonomy): Eukaryota > Metazoa > Chordata > Cladistia > Polypteriformes > Polypteridae > Erpetoichthys > Erpetoichthys calabaricus. The sequence continues at coordinate 29,465,349 of NC_041409.2, read as the reverse complement.
TTAGAGATCAACTGATTGAACAGAGCAAGAGACAAACTGATTAGGATTAGATTAGGCGAGAGTCACAGTAAATGTCATTAAGGACAAGTATGTTTTTATGGCTGGATGAACAGTGATTGAAGATAATGACTGAAGCCCCAGCTGAAAATAGAAATGAACTGGACGAAAGCGCAGCGGGGTGTAAAGTCATTTTGATGTGTAATACAGCAACTCTATGAAATATGTTGTTTTGCTAAAATCAGAAACATATATAGGAAAAAGAATTAACATGTACAAATAAAACAGAACCTTTGGTCCATTGAATATTTACAGTTATGTAAGGAAATTAATGCTCACAATTATATATTTTTTTTCCATTTAGCAGAGACTTTCATGTAAAGTCAAATAATGTCATATTGAATAGCATAATAAATGTTGTAAAACTGATTAATACTAGAAAATGATCATCCATCCATCCATCCATCCATCCATCCATCCATCCATTGTCTCCCGCTTATCCGAGGTCGGGTCGCGGGGGCAGCAGCTTGAGCAGAGATGCCCAAACTTCCCTCTCCCCGGCCACTTCTTCTAGCTCTTCCGGGAGAATCCCAAGGCGTTCCCAGGCCAGTCGAGAGACATAGTCCCTCCAGCGTGACCTGGGTCTTCCCCGGGGCCTCCTCCCGGTTAGACGTGCCCGGAACACCTCACCAGGGAGGCGTCCAGGAGGCATCCTGATCAGATGCCCGAGCCACCTCATCTGACTCCTCTCGATGCGGAGGAGAAGCGGCTCTACTCTGAGCCCCTCCTGGATGACTGAGCTTCTCACCCTATCTTTAAGGGAAAGCCCAGACACCCTGCGGAGGAAACTCATTTCAGCCGCTTGTATTCGCGATCTCGTTCTTTCGGTCACTACCCATAGCTCATGACCATAGGTGAGGGTAGGAACATAGATCGACTGGTAAATTGAGAGCTTCGCCTTGCGGCTCAGCTCCTTTTTCACCACGACAGACCGATGCAGCGCCCGCATTACTGCGGATGCCGCACCGATCCGCCTGTCGATCTCACGCTCCATTCTTCCCTCACTCGTGAACAAGACCCCGAGATACTTGAACTCCTCCACTTGGGGCAGGATCTCGCTACCAACCCTGAGAGGGCACTCCACCCTTTTCCGGCTGAGGACCATGGTCTCGGATTTGGAGGTGCTGATTCTCATCCCAGCCGCTTCACACTCGGCTGCGAACCGATCCAGAGAGAGCTGAAGATCACGGCCTGATGAAGCAAACAGGACAACATCATCTGCAAAAAGCAGTGACCCAATCCTGAGCCCACCAAACCGGACCCCCTCAACGCCCTGGCTGCGCCTAGAAATTCTGTCCATAAAAGTTATGAACAGAATCGGTGACAAAGGGCAGCCCTGGCAGAGTCCAACTCTCACTGGAAACGGGTTCGACTTACTGCCGGCAATGCGGACCAAGCTCTGGCACCGATCGTACAGAGACCGAACAGCCCTTATCAGGGGGGCCGGTACCCCATACTCTCGGAGTACCCCCCACAGGATTCCCCAAGGGACACGGTCGAATGCCTTTTCCAAGTCCACAAAACTCATGTAGACTGGTTGGGCAAACTCCCATGCACCCTCCAGGACCCTGCTAAGGGTATAGAGCTGGTCCACTGTTCCGCGACCAGGACGAAAACCATACTGTTCCTCCTGAATCCGAGGCTCGACTATCCAACGGACCCTCCTCTCCAGGACCCCTGAATAGACTTTTCCAGGGAGGCTGAGGAGTGTGATCCCTCTGTAGTTGGAACACACCCTCCGATCCCCCTTCTTAAAGAGGGGGACCACCACCACGGTCTGCCAATCCAGAGGCACTGTCCCTGATATCCATGTGATGTTGCAGAGGCGTGTCAACCAAGACAGTCCTACAACATCAAGAGCCTTGAGGAACTCCGGGCGTATCTCATCCACCCCTGGGGCCCTGCCACCAAGGAGTTTTTTGACCACCTCGGTGACCTCAGTCCCAGAGATGGGGGAGCCCACCCCTGAGTCCCCAGGCTCTGCTTCCTCATTGGAAGGCATGTTAATGGGATTGAGGAGGTCTTCAAAGTACTCCCCCCACCGACCCACAACGTCCCGAGTCGAGGTCAGCAGCGCACCATCCCCACCATATACAGTGTTGACACTGCACTGCTTCCCCTTCCTGAGACGCCGGATGGTGTACCAGAATCTCCTCGAAGCCGTCCGAAAGTCGTTCTACATGGCCTCCCCAAACTCCTCCCACGCCCGAGTTTTTGCCTCCGCAACCACCAAAGCCGCATTCCGCTTGGCCTGCCAGTACCTATCAGCTGCCTCCAGGGTCCCACAGGACAAAAGGGTCCTGTAGGACTCCTTCTTCAGCTTGACGGCATCCTTCACTGCCGGTGTCCACCAACGGGTTCGGGGATTGCCGCCACGACAGGCACCGACCACCTTACGGCCACAGCTCCGGTCAGCTGCCTCAACAATAGAGGCACGGAACATGGCCCATTCGGACTCAATGTCCCCCACCTCCCTCGGGATGTGGTCGAAGTTCTGCCGGAGGTGGGAGTTGAAGCTACTTCTGACAGGGGGCTCTGCCAGACGTTCCCAGCAGACCCTCACAACACGTTTGGGCCTACCACGCCTGACCGGCATCCTCCCCCACCATCGAAGCCAACTCACCACCAGGTGGTGATCAGTTGACAGCTCCGCCCCTCTCTTCACCCGAGTGTCCAAGACATGTGGCCGCAAGTCCGACGACACAACCACAAAGTCGATCATCGAACTGAGGCCTAGGGTGTCCTGGTGCCAAGTGCACATATGAACACACCTATGCTTGAACATGGTGTTCGTTATGGATAATCCGTGACGAGCACAGAAGTCCAATAACAAAACACCGCTCGGGTTCAGATCGGGGGGGCCATTCCTCCCAATCACGCCCTTCCAGGTCTCACTGTCATTGCCCACATGAGCATTGAAGTCTCCCAGCAGAACGAGGGAGTCCCCAGAAGGTATGCCCTCTAGCACCCCCTCCAGGGACTCCAAAAAGGGTGGGTACTCCGAACTGCTGTTCGGTGCATACGCACAAACAACAGTTAGGACCCGTCCCCCCACCCGAAGGCGACGGGGAGGCTACCCTCTCGTCCACTGGGGTAAACCCCAATGTACAGGCTCCAAGTCGGGGGGCAATAAGTATACCCACACCCGCTCTGCGCCTCTCACCAGGAGCAACTCCAGAGTGGTACAGAGTCCAGCCCCTCTCAAGGAGATTGGTTCCAGAGTCCAAGCTGTGCATCGAGGTGAGTCCGACTATATCTAGCCGGAACCTCTCAACTTCGCGCACTAGCTCAGGCTCCTTCCCCTTCAGAGAGGTGACATTCCACGTCCCAAGAGCCAGCTTCTGTAGCCGAGGATCGGACTGCCAAGGTCCCTGCCTTCGGCCACCACCCAACTCACACTGCACCTGACCTCCTTGGCCCCTCCCATAGGTGGTGAGCCCATGGGAAGGGGGACCCACGTTGCCTCTTCAGGCTGTGCCCGGCCGAGCCCCATGGGTGCAGGCCCGGCCACCAGGCGCTCGCCATCGAGCCCCACCTCCAGGCCTGGCTCCAGAGTGGGGCCCCGGTGACCCGCGTCCGGGCAAGGGAAAACGCCGTCCAAAATTGTTTTCCATCATAGGAGGTTTTTTTAACCGCTCTTTGTCTCATCCCTCACCTACGACCAGTTTGCCTTGGGTGGCCCTACCAGGGGCATAAAGCCCCGGACAACAGAGCTCCTAGGATCACTGGGACACGCAAAACCCTCCACCACGATAAGGTGGCGGTTAAAGGAGGAGAGAAAATGATCAGACACTGATAATTGAAAGTACTGAAATCCTAATTTCTGAATTTATATATTCTAGTACGGGGTCAATCTGGAACAAATTCTAGGAGTGCAAATCCTTTGCAGAGCACTTTAGCACATACAGTATATACTGTACATACCATATGATTAAACAGAACCAGCTGCCATTCTGCCCAAAATGCAAATGTCTAGGATTTGGAAATAAGTCTGACTATATCTAACAACAATGAGCATGCTAATCTGATTGAAGTGAAGAGTCATCACACAGGCCAACAGGTTTTTACTGAATGGGGCTGATTGTAGACTTTGCTAAGAAACAGAAGAGACACTACCATCCCTCAGGTAATAATAATAATAATAATAATAATAATAATTCATTACATTTATATAGTGCTTTTCTCAGTACTCAAAGCGCTATCCACACAGGGAGGAACCGGGAAGCGAACCCACAATCTTGGTAGAGAGGGTGTACAGTTTCAGATACCTGAATGTCCACATCACAGAGGATCTGACCTGGTCCAACCATGGTGAAGAAGACATGGCAACATCTGTACCACCTCAGACACCTCTGGGATTTCAGACTGCCCTCCAGGATACTGAAGAACTTCTAAACAGTGCATCTACCATCGAGAGTATTCTGATAGAGATTATCACTGTCAGGTTTGGAAACAGCACACAGCAGGGCTCTACAGAGAGTGGTGCCGTTGGCTGAATGCATCACAGGGTGTGCACTCACTAACCTCCAGCACATCTATACCAAGTGAGGTCACACCAAGGCGAGGAAAATGATCTGTGACACCTGCCATCACAACAATGGCCTATTTTCTGTGCTGCGGTCAGGTAAACACTACTGCTGCCTAAAGTCCAGCTGAGAGAGACTGAGGAGGAGCTTCTGTCCCCAGTCCAAAGGCATCTTGATTAAGGAAAGTTTCTAGAAATATATAACTCCTGTCACACACGTGCGCATGGGAGGGAGCTAAAGAGCTCCAAACAGGATAATTCCACGCTGGACCAGCGGATGGTAGAGTGCACTGATCCTTTCTCTTTTTCCTCTCCAGACCAAACACGGGAAATTCTGCATGGGCTCGATGACATCACTGGGGTTCCAAGCCCAATAACATAATTTCCGGTCCCTGCCCAGACAACATCATTTCCGGTTCTAGTCCTGATAACGTCACTTCCACTTCCTACCCAGACAATGTCATTTCCCCTGCCCAGCTTTAAAACCACCATGTTTTGTCTGCCTGCCAGTTCTGTTTTGGACTAGAGTCTGTTAAAACCTTTGTTTTTGAACAACCCTTTGCTTTTGGCAGCCTACTTCAAATATACGGGTGGCTGCCGCTAAATCTTTTTTGTTAACTATCTTACATTAAGTTATGCCATCTGTTTAGCTACTATTATTTAATATTACATATTTCTAATAATGATTTTTCAACTTATAAAGTAATGTGTTGATATTATCTCAGGGCACAGTCATAGGAGTTGATTAACTAAGCATTTCACTGCATATTGAATATGAATAAGTTGAAGGTGACAAATAAAATTTAATTTGATGGAAAAGACCCACACAAATATGAGGAAAACATGCAGGCTCCAATCAGATATTGCCCAGACACCATTATGTAGTGTTTCTGTATCACGGGCCTTGTCAATCACCAGTCAGGGTTCCACGTACGTTTGTTTTCTCTCATAACTCAAATATGTTCATGTTATGTTCATTGGCAAATCTGAATGTGGCAGGTGTATGTAATTGAGGGTGAGTAATGCAATGTATAGGCATTTCCTTCAGGGCTGGATCCTGCCTTGTCCCAGATGCCCCCTGAATAGATACTGACCACCTGCAGTCAACATAAAAGCAGTTACACAAGCCAAATGAAAATAACCACTGCAGTTAAATTCTAACTAACAGCCGTAGTACTTGGTGGGTGAGTAGGGCGCTGTTTCCAGAAGATCTGGAGCCTCTGTACAGTTCTAATCATTGCAATAAGAATTTCCTCCTGATATGAGATTAGTGCTGGCTAGAGACAGACAACATGGCTACACTTCATAGACAAATTCTCATCAAAACTAAATGGCAATGTGGGGGCTCATGATTTCAGCGGATTAATGCCAGGCATGAAAGCAGTAGATATTTGAAACTGATGTATGGTGAACGAGAAATCAATATACAGTATGTGTGGTAAGCTGCGGCATTCTGGATGAGATCCAGTGACCTTATGCCACAGTTAAGATGTCTGCCAAGAAAGCACTTGCAACAGTTCAGCTCCATGGTAATCACTGACTGGAGCAGAAACTGGACTGATATTGTTCTCACAATGAGCAGGTCATATAAAAATAAAAATAAACTTTCAAGGGGCACAAAATCATACCCCTGAGTCACCTGAGTTTAAGCAGCAATAAGGGGGACACGACACAAAAAAATCACACAAGATACCAAAAAACATAACAGGCCCAGATACTACCTTGGAAATGGACACCCAACATGTAGTGTGCAAAAGTTTGATTCACCACCACGCTGCCCTGCCAGTGTAGGTGCTTCTCTGTTTTAATTTATCCCTGACTGGTACAAACACCATGAATGGACAGAAATCAGCTTATCTCCATTACTAGTAGGGCAAGTGTCTGTGTGTGTGTCTTTGTATCTAAGTGTCCAAGCGGCTGCTAGGGTTAGGAAAGAAAAGCAAAATATATATATGTCAGCCAGGACACCTCCCCTGGCTGGCTGGGGATTAAGGCCTCGTTTTAAATCTTTTCTTTTTGTTCAAGTTTGAGTTGTTGAGGGATGTTAGTATTACTTTTGCTTATTGTCTGATTTTTCTATGCCTGTGCCATGACATAGTTTGATGTAGTTTGTGCATGGTCCACCAAAAGGTTAAAAAGGTTGGTCCATATTCCAATCACTGCCAGGAACTTCATCCGCCCTATAAATGGTCTTCTATGGTTCATTTTGAATGATCTAGACAGTTTGGTTAGTATTGTGTTTTTGCGGTGCTTTTGCTATTTTAATACATTGGGTTTTTGACTTGGGATTGTGTACCGCTGTGAAATAATTCGCTTTGGATTGTCCTTACTGGCAACTCCTTTTTACATTGTGTGCTCTACAGAGCTTTATGTACTTACTGAGCAATTTTTGTGATAATTCTTTAATTTTATAAAGATTCTGTGTTGCCCTTTTCTGTATCTAGCTGGGGGGTTTTGATGGCCATTTTTGGAGATGCTCGTGGTACTTCAGTCATAACAATATGGAAGAAGGGTGAGAAAATAAAAAATGATAATAAAAAATAAAAATAAGAAAATTGGAATAATCTGTCTGTTCTTTTGTCAAACATTATTCTCCGGCAACAGCAGCATGTTAGCAACTTTCATACACCTGCTCTGGCCACATGAACAAGCTCTAATGCTAATGACTGATAATTTCACATTATGGGCAATGGATGATTGAAAATGACAACCCAGTCAACAGGGGATGCACAAACCAGTGTGTTTCTTCGTGCTGGTCCCAAGCTCAGATAAATGGGGAGGGTTACGTCAGGAAGGGCATCCGGTGTAAAATTTTGCCAAATCAAAATGCGGACAACAATTTTGGATGATCCGCTGTGGCAACCCCTAACAGAAGCAGCCGAAAGAAGAAGAAGATGATTGAAAATGACAATAAATCAATGAGCGACTAGGGAGTTGCTAAACCAGGCCAATGCAATGCACCAGCAAGACACATCAAGAATAAGAGTAGTCAGTTCAATGAGCGGCCCTGAGAGGAAACAATAAAAACAGGCCACTCCATACAAAGAGGAAAAGACCATTGCATGGGAAAGGAACCAGGTGTGTATTATTATACCAGAGCAAACGGACAACCCATGTATCAAATCAAAAACACGTGGTCTACGTTGATTACTTAGATTTCAACCCATCCTAGACAGGTAGCACATCTAGTACACTGCAGTATGGCTGCTCAACCTTAAGTCTGAACTTAAAATAACACATAGAGAAGACTTGTGAGAGACTGGGGAATAATACAAACAAATTTAGGAAGTTTGTTTAGCATTCTTTGTTAGTATTTTGGTTTAAGTAAAGATCTCAAAAGAAACTTGTGTAACAGAGCCTTACTTTGGCTTTTTATTTCCCCATTCTTATCTTTGCTGCTCTAAAAGTTATATTAAGTGTAACTGGACTTAATTTGAACAGTATAGCTGCTAGGCGTTGTCTCACACATGCGATTAGGAGACAACTAAAGGGCCTGAATAATAGTAATTCCATGTCTGACCAAGGAGTGGCAAGGTGCACTAATTGTCTCTCTTGATCCCTTGCAGAACATTCTCGGGAAATCCCTTCCGGTTCCAGTGCTTCTGATGACGTCACTTCTGGCCCTGATGACATCACTTCCTCCACTTGTCTTTAAAAGACAACATCTTAAGGCAGCAAGTTAGTTCAATTGTGGACTCGGATCTGTAAAGATCTCTTTATTGTTTTTTCAACAATTTGCAACCAGGACACAATAAACGGGTCGCTGCCCCAAACCTTCATGATGTCTGAGAGTATTTATTGTCACAGTAGTTACAAACCGAATAATGTTTCAAATTAATTATTATTGTGGCTATTAACCAGAATACAAAATTGGTGAAGGTAAGAATCTAAACCAGAAAGACACATAACGATTAGACTAAGAAGCAGCAGGCAGAGAAGAAACAAAAGCTAGAGATCTACCGCTAGATCTGCTTGGTGTGCTGCAAAAACCAGAAAGAAGCTGTAGTGATAAGAACGAGAGAAAACAGAGCCAACATGTCAATTTGCTACACAAACATAACAGAACAAGGTGGCAAATGGTGGTAGATTGTATTCAGCATAACACAAAAACACAGATAAATTAGCTGCAAGGGCTGGGTTGATCAAAAAATTAATGAAAAATAAAATGAAATACCCTGCCGTTTAGCTGGTCAAGTGACCAAATAGATACAAAACCAATTACAAACCTACAGGATGCATGGCTTTAAAGACTGTATAACTAATGTTCTGTAACATGAACGGTAACAAAGTGAAGGAAAAGCCCAGATTAAATGTGACACACTGAGATGACTACTTGGGAGTGAACAAAAACAAAACCAAGGACTCTTTTGGTGGAACTCCTACTCTCTCCAGGGATCCAATGCCTATACTAAAAATTCTCCACAAAAGATCTACCTTTTTCTTTTGCGAATATTTCCCAGACCAAAGAAAGTACCAGCAACCACCAATGCATGCAATTTCAGAACAGACTGTAACATAGCTCCAAAACATAAACCAAAGAAGGGAACAAAAATCCCCAAAAAATCAGAATAAGTACAATAATATAAACATCAAAACCCCAAATTCTTATGAGGGTTCTACAAATGAAAGGACATGAATATTTGTGAACAGCACTTATGGGTAAATTTAAACGGCACAAGTAACTACAGAAGGTTTTGTTCTGTACTGTTTGAAATCATTTTGAAAGATGCCCAAAGACAAGAATAAATTCAGAGTGGAAAGGAAAAATGTCAAACGACATAAATTAAAATCGGTGAAAAGCAAAAAAAAGAGGGCAGTGACCATGATGAATGATAAGACCACTTGTCTCAGATGAGAAAAGAGAGTGAAATTTCAATTGAGGTCCAACTAATCCAACTTGCCTGACTAATCTGATGAAAGACAGCAGCCACCTTTTATTAAAAGTGATTAGTAAAGCCACTTGTGGTGAGAGAAGAGGTTGTGGGAAATGGGCCTTGAAAAATATTTTGTAGTGGTTATTGGCAAAAGTCTGTATATTCCCAGTTGTAAGCATCGGTATAACAGGGTAAAATGTTTTTCAGAAAGTGGAGAAATCTGAAGTCTCATCCATCTCCATCTTGGTACACATCTTTACCTATTTACCCAAACCACTGTAGTCAGTTTCTTGGTAGTTCAATACCTATCACCTCCACAACAAGTCTTTTTTTCTCAATTCAACACTCTGTGACACTCCACATACCCATTGCATATTCTTATCTAACTTCTTTCCAATTTTGCTTTATATTCTACATTTCTTGGCCACATCTCACACTCATAGAGCGTTTTCTTCTCACACAGCTTTCATAAACTTTCTCCCTCAATGCCAAAAAGACTCCTCAAGAAATCAGAATGAGGGGCAGCTCTTGAAAGTTCTTTCATACCACTCTTACCCTGGCTGTCCTCAATCTGCACTTAACATGTCACCCAAAGACTCAAATTTCTCTGCTTTCCCCAAAAAGCTCAGCTGCTGATATCTAAACGTACATGTAATACATCAATGTTTGGAACCATTCTCGTTCCCACCTGTCACACACACCATGTCTTGTATGCACCAACATCCAACAAACCATTGAGTTTCTCCAAACACTTGTAGCACACATGCCACACAGGCCATGTAGTTACTTTTCTATGACTCCTGTCTCTTTGACTCTAACCATTCTCAAGGTCTTTTGTGCATTCATCATGAGGTCTTTCACTTCCAAAACTAGCATTACATTTTCATCTTCTTCTTCTTCATACGAGGTGCGACACAAAAATAACCGGACTGGGTTTGGGGCTTTCCTGGAAAACTGTCTGGAGGTCAGCTGGACGTGAATCATAGAACTCTATCCCCTCCTACATTCCCTCTGAAACCGTCGACCAGCAAGGTATATCCTGTGAAGAGCCCACTCAGTCAGTAGCACAACAATTGCTACATGAATTGCTGCGACAATGTCGGGTGAAAAAAGCAAACAGCGAGACAAGACAAGACAACTCTTCCACTCACAATTCTCTTTCCGTAAAGCAGGTTTTGACTGACTAAAACATTCCTGTCCTCGATCATCCTCCCTATTTGCCCGATTTAGTTCCGTGTGATTTTTACTTGTTCCCGAATATCAAAAGTGACCTGAAGGGAAAAGCATTTTTCTTCAATGGATGAAGTGAAGACAGAAACGGCAAGCCTGTTGAAGAGCCTCAAGCAAGAAAGACTTCCAGCTCTGTTTCAATCATTGTAGAGATCAGGAGGGTGAGTATAAAGGTGACAATGTTTAGAAGGCTGTAATTCAGCAAGAAATAAATTTTTTTATCAATCCAGTTATTTTTGTGTCTCACCTTGTACAGTATATGAATGTATGATTCATGAAGGAAGAAATAATTAAGTATAATGGCAAGGGTGAGCAGTCTTGTGACTGTCGGAGATAGAGATGTGTGAGTGTAAGGACATAATGGTCAGCAAATCAGAAAGCCCATTGAACAAGAGCAAGATGGGAGTTTGGAGTCACTCAACAGAATCCGCTGGGAATGACTCGACCTGACGGGTGCGGTGTAAGGTGAAGACAGACGCCACTAAATTTAGAATGGCAAAAAGTGTGAGCAAACCACAATGCTTTCACTATCAACAAACCTGCATCATCAGAGGGTGAGGTGTGTGTGTGTGTGAGAAACTGAAATTCGAGGAAAGGGCTGCAGGCGTTACTATGTGTGCTAGGAACTGGAGAGAGAACATTAATATGTAGCTTTGCATGAAGTTTGATTTATTCATAGCCAAATGACAAAGGCTTGCTTAGAAAGAGAGGGAAGCACGGCTAACGTGAATTGGACAGATAGATAAAGTCAGGAATGTGCTGCACGGTCGTCTTTAGGAATAAGCAGTGGATGGGTGACAGGTAAATAGACAGAGCAGCTCAGAGTGGAGATGTTGGAAAGTAACTAATGACCAGAGAGATAAACATTTGCAGGTTTTGCATTAATTCCTTCCAGCAATAGACAACTTTCAGAGAGATGCTCTCATGAATTAATATGTAGTTTTTCAATGAAGCGTGAAGTGCAGCAAGACAATGAAATGCAATGCAGATTAGGATCTTTTCTTTATATTCTTCTTGGTAATGTAGGTTTAATGTATATCTACAGTATATCAACTTCCTTAATGAATCTGTGTTCAAGTAAATTGATGGTGGCCATCTTAATAGAGCAAATTATGATTTTATTATATAGTATTGATGAATGATGAACACCAAGAGAGCTATTTAAAATTGTTTTTTTTTTCATTTGTGCAAACTTTATGAGCTGTTCACAAATTAGAACTGAGCTCTTCAGTTTATGAATACCTGTCAGGCACCGCATAAATAAAAAAAGTGTTTCTCTCACGGTACAATATCATGTACGTGTGTCTGTATAAAAGACTCTGAACCTGTCATTATAAACTGTCACCATATTGTCAATGTCAATGTCAATTTATTTATATAGCACATTTAAAACAACATAGTAATGCTGTGGCCAAAGTGCTTTACAATAATAGAATAAAAGAAAAACAAAACAATTAACATAAAACATTAATAGAAATAAAATATATGAACATAAAATAAAATACATAATACAGTGCATCCGGAAAGTATTCACAGCGCTTCATCACTTTTTCCACATTTTGTTATGTTACAGCCTTATTCCAAAATGGATTAAATTCATCTTTTTCCTCAGAATTCTACACACAACACCCCATAATGACAACGTGAAAAAAGTTTACTTGAGGTTTTTGCAAATTTATTAAAAATAAAAAAACTGAGAAATCCCATGTCCATAAGTATTCACAGCCTTTGCTCAATACTTTGTCGATGCACCTTTGACAGCAATTCCAGCCTCAAGTCTTGTTGAATATGATGCCACAAGCTTGGCACACCTATCCTTGGCCAGTTTGGCCTATTCCTCTTTGCAGCACCTCTCAAGCTCCATCAGGTTGGATGGGAAGCGTTGGTGCACAGCCATTTTAAAATCTTTCCAGAGATGTTCAATCGGATTCAAGTCTGGGCTCTGGCTGGGCCACTCAAGGACATTCACAGAGTTGTCCTGAAGCCACTCCTTTGATATCTTGGCTGTGTGCTTAGGGTCGTTGTCCTGCTGAAAGATGAACCGTCGCCCCCTAACCCCCTAAACCCATTCATGTACTGAAACTGCACAGCATTTTCAGTTTGTTTAAGGAATTAGAACTGGGGTTTAGAATAAGATTTGTTGTAACTGGGAGTCAAAGAAGCTCAATAAACAAGGCCCAGGGCTTGAACCAATAATCGTGGTCAAGGAACAGAGTGAGAGGATCAGAAACCAAAAGTTCATGAAACCAGATTCACTATGGATGATAAAAGTCATAGAACTGAGCCTTTTAGCAAACAATAATGTTGCAAATGTTTTAGGTGGAATCCAAAAAATTGGACAAACCATCATCTGCATGTCCTCTCTCATCACATCCATAAACCTTCTGTTAGGCCTTCCTCTTTTCCTCTTCCCTGGCAGCTCTATCCTTAGCATCCTTCTCCCAATATACCCCTCATCTCTCCTCTGCACACGTCCAAACCAACGCAATCTCGCCTCTCCAACCTGAGCTGACCCTCTAATGTCCTCATTTCTAATCCTGTCTATCCTCGTCACACCCAATGCAAATCTTAGCATCTTTAACTCTGCCACCTCAGGCTCTTTCTCCTGCTTTCTGGTCAGTGCCACCGTCTCCAACCCATATAACATAGCTGGTCTCACTACCATCCTGTAGACCTTCCCTTTCACTCTTGCTGATACTCGTCTGTCACAGATTACTCATGTCACTCTTCTCTACCCACTCCACCCTGCCTGCACTCTCTTTTTCACTTCTGTTCAACACTCCCCATTACTCTTTACTGTTGATCCCAAGTATTTAAACTCATCCACCTTCACCAACTCTACTCCTTGCGTCCTCACCATTCCTCTGACCTCCCTCTCATTCACACACATGTATTCTGTCTGTTCCTACTGACCTTCATTCCTCTCCTCTCTAGAGCATATCTCCACCTCTCCAGGGTCTCCTCAACCTGCTCCCTTCTCTTGCCATAGATTACAATATCATCAGCAAACATCATAGTCCATGAGTAACCCCTGTCCATCACCACTGCAAATAAGAAAGGGCTCAGAGCCAATCCCTGATGTAATCCCACCTCCATCACTCCTACTGCAGACCTCACCACAGTCACACTTCCCTCATACATATCCTGTACCACTCTTACGTACTTCTCTGCCACTCCCGACTTCCTCATACAATACCACAACTCCTCCTGAGGCACCATAACTGTTGGTAGGAGCAAGTCCCACTAACACATGAATGGAGATAGCAGTATGTGTTTTTCTTTCCATTTAAGGTATGATAAAGACTTCTTCTTCAAATAAAGGGGTTGCTATTGCTATTGTGGTGATGGATACATCCTCATACTTTGAGGAGGTCATAGACAATCAAATGCCACTACATGCTACCAGGCAATTAGACGAGATCCTCCATCTCATATTGGGTAGGAATGACTCAAACCCCAAAAGCTGGATAACACCTGGAGGTGGAAGTGCTAAAAACTGCACCCCTCTGCTGCTTTACTGGAATTGAAGGCAACTAATTATTTTAAAACCCCTATAGCTGAGGTAATGGTCGGTTAAACTAGCTAAGCTTTTCACCTTCAGTCAATGGTGGGAATTTATCTAACAATTTTGTAATTTACAGGTCAAATTAAACTAGCTACCTAAAGGAATTCAGGTAACAAAATAGCTTAAACAACCATAAAGGTAATTAGTAACCACACAGAAGCAGCACTAATGGTGGCCATAAACATTAAATACTATACTACATATACTGTACTGTATGTCATTACTACATTTGTTTTCAAAACAGACTTTTTCTCGTTGCCATTCTGTGAAGCAGCTTCCGATTTGTGTTACAAGAGTCTCCAGTTTTAATGAAAGGCAACACATTTCACTTATAAAACTGCACACAGCTGTGTCTTAATTACTTCTACACAACTCCCCAGTGACAAACATGAAACTGGAGCATTTACATAACAAAATTGTTTTCCAGCTCTAATAAGGCCTGATGAAGTTTTGTGCCCTAAAATAGTGGAATATCCTTTACTACCTTTTATGTTTTTAGTGAGTTTTGTATCAAATGGTGGCTGATTAAAAAATGGTGATTTGACAATTAAACCAGACTCTAACACTACATTGGTCAAGCAGCACAGTCCTCTGCCATTTTGACAGCTGTAAGTGCATTTTGGAAAAAAATGCAATACGGTCAAATAATTGAAATTCAAGTTTTCTCAAAGTGGGAAAAGAAGATATGTGACATGTTAGCATAGCAGAACTGAACAAATTGTTTCGCATAAGTGAAGCGTGTTCACTTCAGGGAAAATGAGTTTCATTTCAATCAACTCTAATAGAGTTCCAAGAAGGTGACAGCAGATGATATCCCAGAAATAATTTTCTAAAGCCAATATACAATCTCCAGACTTATATTTATACTTACTGTGGCCAATTAAAAAATCAACTGAATTATTACTTGGAGACATAAACTGTAGCAAATAACAAAGAGACATTCTGTACA